>NC_067237.1:425000-710000 GCF_019924925.1 Ctenopharyngodon idella
CAAAACAACATTCCGTTGACAACAGGCCTTTCAAACGTTGTTCAGCCCCGAAACGATCAGCAAGCGTAACTGTTAAGTACTGTGTGGATTGAGACTCCTTGCAGGTTGGCACTAAACTCTTTTTGGAAGGCACTCGACGCGATGACGTAAAGCTCCTCGCGTCAAAACAGTAAAGTCCTCGTGTGCTCGAGGAGGAGGGGGGAAGTGGCACGTGAAAGTGGTTTGAAGAGCGGCGTCGCCCGCCGACAGACTAAAAAGCAATACTTTGAACGATTCACAACAAGGGTTTCCAAGTCCACACGCTCCGTCCAGCCCGGTGCGTCAAACATAGCCATTACAAACTCCTCCTGTGTGTCTCAGTTTTCCACGTTTTTGGGGTTTAAGTTCCAGTTGTGAGTGCAAGACACTTGTGTTGACATCAATGACATCTTCGCAGAATTCCTGAAGAGTGATCCACTATTCCCAGGCTCTCCTCCTCCTCCTCCTCCTCATGAGGAGACGCGTAGCTCAACAGTACAGAAATCCTGCGACACCTCCAAAATAGAATAAAAACAAAAAAACTGATGAATTACTAGCGCTTGTCTGTGTTGCAAAAGACATACACCACACAGACAGGCACCTGAACACAAAACCCCTCAAGTGCCTAATGCGTTGGTTTGTCTATATTTATATATATATATAATTCCAGAACATTCAAGTATTCCGTCATGTAAACACTGGTTTCAATAATCTTTTGTCGTGTGCAAGACATGGTAGGACACTTATAGGAATACTGATGACCACTGAAGGGACGGTTCAGACAAAACTGACAACTCTGTCATCAAAAACCCGTATGACTGACTTTCTCCTGTGGAACACGGACAGTCCGAGTCACCGTTCACTTCAACCGTCTGCAAAAAGACACGATAAAGTGAGCGGTGACCGCGGCTGTCGATCGCTGACGTCTCTTTGGTGAAGACGGTCAGTCATATGGTGAGCGAACGATGACAGAACTTCCCTTTTTGCCTGAACTGTCTCCTGAACTATATGGAAGTCCATTTCACCATAAAAGAAAAAAATACTTTGGTAAATCGTAAGTTGAAATGATGAGATAAAAGTCGCATTTGAGATAAAAAGTTGAAATTGATATACTGTCATAATTGAAACAAAAAAACATATTAAGATTAAAAAAAAAATTTAAATGTGACAAAAAAGCAGAAATTGACGTCATTTTTGAGATAAAAAGTAAAAATTATGAGAAAAGTTGAAATGAACATGTCATGACTTTTTTCAAAATTGACATATAATTGCGATTAAAAAGTTGAAATTAACATACCAAGTCATAATTCAGAGGAAAAAAAACAATTGAGTTAAAAAAAAAGAAAGTATAAGATAGTCAAAATTGAAAAGTCACACCCTCATAATTATGACATACTAAGGCATATAACGGAGATTAACATACGTCGAAACTGACATATTAAGATTAAAAAAATGAAATTATGAGATCAAAAGCAGAAATTGACATACATTACTTATCTTATAATTATGACATACTGTCATATAAATGAGATAAAAAAAAATCAAAATTGACATTAAGATTAAAAAAAATTGAAATCATGAGATTATGACTTCTGTCAGAACTCCTTTTATGTCATAATTTGGACTTTTCTGCGTCATGATAATGACTTTTAAGTCAGAATTTCGACTCATAAGTACTTTGGTAAATCTTAAATCGAAATGAGATAGAAAGTCGTATTTGAGATGAAAAAAAGTAAAAAATAATGGAGACAAAAAAATCGAAATTGACAAGATTAAAAAAATTAAATTTTAAATTTTGACTTTGTGAATGACTTCTGTCAGAATTCCTACTTTTATGCCATAATTTTGACTTTTGCGTGTCATAATATTGACTTTTTAGGTCATAATTTCGACTTTTACCTCACAAGTATGTTTTTGTTCTTTTATGGCGGCGATGGCCTTCCATACTACAGCAGAATGTATGTGTGTCGTGTGTTTGTCCTCGAGCGAACTTCGCTCGCTCGCTCGCTCGTTCTCCGCCGTTATTGACGCGCGGCTCACTCACCATGGCAACAAACGAGAAAGAGCAACTACTAATCGCGCTCGTTTTTAAAGAATCACGCAGGACGAGCAGCACTGGTCGTCTCCGTTCGGCGCCGAGGCGTAGTTCATTTGTCTGACGATCTCCGCGAACAGTTCGTCCACCGAGCCTTTATTTTTGGCTGAAGTTTCCATGAACGGGCAGTTCCACTCGTCCGCCAGGGCTTTGCCTTCCCCGGAAGAGACTTCCCGCTCGCCCTCCAGATCCACCTTATTCCCCACCAGGATCATCGGCACTCTCTCGTAGCGCTTGACGCGGATGATCTGGTCCCTCATGGGCTTGATGTCCTGGAAGCTCTGCTGGTTGACCAGACTGTAAACGAGGATGAAGCCCTGGCCGTTCTTGATGTACAGATCGCGCATGGAGGCGAACTGCTCGGTGCCCGCCGTGTCCAGGATCTCCAGCACCGACGGCGACGAGTCCACCTCGATCTCCTTGCGGTAGAAGTCCTCTATCGTCGGGTCGTACTTCTCGATGAAGGACCCGGTGACGAACTGCACGGTCAAAGCCGATTTTCCCACGCCGCCGGATCCCAACACGACCACTTTGTATTCTCTCATGGCTCCTAAAGCACGGGCAGTGTCTCTCTCTCGCGCGTGCGTGCGGGCGTGCGCGCGCTCTCTCGCTCTTCTAAAACGCGCCGCGTGCACCCGCTTTGAGCCGCCCTGCTGTGTTCAATCCGCCTGAATCCAGCCCGTTCTCCGGGTTCGGGCGCGGCCGCTGCTGCTGCTGCTCGATGCGTGTTCTGCGGTGAGAATGGGCTTGATTCCGCATTAGAAGCGCATCGTGCTGGAGCTTGTTCCGTGTCTGTGCTCCGCGAGCGATCAATGCGCCTCTCTCTACAGCTCACACGCGCGCACTCTTCCTGCCCACAGTGCACAGCGCGTCACGAGCTCACGTCACCAACGTCGCGTTTCTTAAAGGCGCAGTCACGCAACTCTGTGGTTAACTCACATTTATTTGTGTAGTATGGAATTTCCATTTCCGCCACATTAGAAAAAAAAATCATGCTTTCGTAAATAATAATTCGAAATTATGACATACGAAGTCATATTTATGAGATGAAAGTACAATGAGTCCTTAAAAAAATTATAATTATGACATAAAAAGTCCATATTATTATATATACACTTAAATATGAGATAAAAAGTCAAAATTATTAAATAGAAAGTTGTAATTATGACATGAAAGTCAAAATTACGACTTAAAAATTCAATTATCACATTAAAAAGTCCAAATTATGACATACATAATTAATTATGAGATAAAAAAGTTGAAATTATTAAATAGAAAGTTGTATTTATGATGTAGAAAGTCTAAATTATGACATAGTACATTATAATTATGATATGAAAAGTTGAAATTATTAAATATAAAGTTGTAATTAAGACAGAAAGTCAATTTATGACAATTAATTAGAGATAAAAAGTTAAAATTATTAAATAGAAAGTTGTAATTATGATATGAAAGTCAAAATTATGACTTAAAAAGTCAATTATCACATTAAAAAGTCCAAATTATGACATACATAATTAATTATGAGATAAAAAAAGTTGAAATTATTAAATAGAAAGTTGTATTTATGATGTAGAAAGTCTAAATTATGACAAAGTACATTATAATTATGATATGAAAAGTCGAAATTATTAAATATAAAGTTGTAATTAAGACATAGAAAGTCAAATTATGACATACATAATTAATTAGAGATAAAAAGTTGAAATTATTAAATGGAAAGTTGTAATTATGACAGTCATTGTAATTATGGTATGAAAAGTCGAAATTATGATGAAATGTCAAAATTACGACAAAAACGATTTTTGAGGATACAGATTGTTTCAAAGCAGCTTCACGTTAATAAACAGGATAATGTTGCAAAATGTATCAGTTATGAAGCAAATCCTGTTTCAGCAGTAAAGCAACAGTCATTATTCAGTGTTATTGTCACATGACTCAATTAATTCATATGTTGAAGAATGGTTGATGCATAAACTTCAAAAAATAATTCAGTTATCGTATGACTTCTGAGACTACATTCATGACACTTCACAGTGATTTTGCATGAACTTTAACCCTTTTTAGGCTTGACATCAATTCATTCCACTGCCTCTTTTTGTGTGACTCATTTAATGTTCTGTGAAAGAATTCAGTAATTCAAAGTAAACAGACAGAATTTTAATTAACTGTGCCTGTAAAAGTGTTGTTGTTGTCTGTACCACGCCTAGGTGGTAAAATGTGTTGCAACCGAGTGAGTCACGCTCGACTCCGGCCAGAGGAGAAACTATGTCAGATTTATCGTAAACTCATGTTATATAATTCCTGCGCAGTGTTTCGAAACAGTTCAGCAGAGCCAGAGTCGCTCGTTAATAAATCTGAGATAATGAGAGTTATGCTGCACTCATACAAACATCACCTGTTGGCCTGAGACGTGTGTGTGTGTGTGTGTGTGTGTGTGTGTGTGTTCATATCCTACAGGAAATCTTCATAAAGCACTTCATGACATCACTTTCATTCAACTCAGGCAGTTTTGGATTAATGAGTAAAACAAGATCTGAGATAAACGTTCCTTGAAAAGACTTTTACACTTTGTTCTCAGAACGTTGTGGCAAGGTTCTCTCAAAGTTACGATCAAACGTTCTTCCAGTAACGTCAATAGAAAGTTATCTGGTCTTTAATAATGTTCTCAAAACGTTATTTATACATTGTTCATGGAACGTTTCTGAAACGTTTTAGTTGGACATTCATCTAACGTTTTTTTAAATGTTACTCCTTGTTTCAGAACGTTCAGAGAACATTCAAAAGTAACGTTCCCATAATGTTTGAAGAATGATGATGTTTCACATAATCAAGAAAAAATGTTTTTAAAAAACTGAATGTTTTTAATATTCAGAGTACATTCAGAAGTAATATCGTAACAGAAGTTAGTGTTCTTAAAACATATTTGTCGTTCGCATCAGTGTGTGTAACTGTGTTGAAAGTCTCAAAACATCAAACTAAGTTCGGCGTAGTTCTTTTTTAAGGAAACTCCTGACTCCATCAGGATTATGACTGAAGTGAAACTAAACAGATGATAGAAGAAACTCTGACTAAGGAGCAAAATTGCTTAACAAACATAAAGTTTCCACAGTATAAGAACAGAACAGCGTTTCCAAAGACCGGACAGGGTTGTTTCAACATGTTCACATCAGCACACTGTACTTGGAATATCCACACTGTGCTCGGATATTCCCTTAAAGTGACGCTAAGATGATTCCCAAACACTGCAGCTGTCAGTGCTGATGTGATTCAGACTATAAATAGCAGCAGTTGAAGAAGACTGACTCATTTCCTGTGTGTGAAGAACAGAGCAAAGGTGATGCTGCTCTCTGAGGTGTGTCACCTTTATCATGCAGGAATGATGTGGCCTGACCTGTTAGATGAGTGACAGAACGTCCCGCAGTTTCCTTATCCGGCTGCAGTCGTCATTACAAGAAACTGGGACAGAACCTTCTTGTTGTTCAAACCTGCTTGAGATTCGTTCTTCTGTCGAACACAAAAGAAGATCTTTTGAGAAATGCCTCAGTGTTGTTTTGTCAGATAAAGTCAGATCTTCAGAATATCTGTTGTTGTTCTGCTGAACACAGAAAGTCTGACAGGTTTGGAGAGACATTAGTAAATGATGACAAACGTTCAGTTTCCCGTCCATCAGATGTTTGGACATACGGATGAATGTTTGCAGAAACACACTTTAGCACATCAGACTGTTTACATGAAAACACTTTAAAGGATTAGTTCATTTCAGAATTCAAATTTCCTGATAATTTACTCACCTCCATGTCATCCAAGATGTTCATGTCTTTCTTTCTTCAGTTGAAAAGAAAGGAAAACATTCCAGGATTTTTCTCCATATAGTGGACTTCACTGGGGTTCAACGGGTTGAAGGTCAAAATGTCAGTTTCAGTGCAGCTTCAAAGAGCTCTACATGATCCCAGACGAGGAATAAGAGTCTTATCTAGAGAAACCATCGGACATTTTCTATAAAAAATTAAATTATATACTTTTTAACCACAAATGCTCGTCTTGCACTGCTCTGTGATGCTCCACACATTACGTAATCATGTTGGAAAGGTCACGCGTGACGTAGGTGGAAGTACCGCGGTAGGGGTACTTTTCTCCTCCAACTTCAATATTGTCCGACATCGTTGTTTTACCTTTTTTTGTAAAGGGCGTTTGATTTAGTCTTTGCACGTTCACTTTGTAAACACTGGATCGGTACTTCCACCTACGTCACGCGTGATCTTTCCAACATGATTACGTAATGCGTGGAGCATCACTGAGCAGTGCAAGACGAGCATTTGTGGTTAAAAAGTATATAATTTTTATTTTTTATAGAAAATGTCCGATGGTTTCTCTAGATAAGACTCTTATTCCTCGTCTGGGATCATGTAGAGCTCTTTGAAGCTGCACTGAAACTGACATTTGGACCTTCAACCCGTTGAACCCCAGTGAAGTCCACTATATGGAGAAAAATCCTGGAATGTTTTCCTCAAAAACCTTCATTTCTTTTCAGCTGAAGAAAGAAAGACATGAACATCTTGGATGACATGGAGGTGAGTAAATTATCAGGAAATTTGAATTCTGAAATGAACTAATCCTTTAAAATCAGTTTCTCTGGTCGTCATATGAAGAGATGAACCGTTGACAAACATCAGAGCGTCAGAGATCGGATCAGGCGTTTGAAATCAATCAGATGGTCAGACCGTATTAATTATCATCCTACTCTCGACTGGCCGGCGGTCAGAACCATAAACACCACTGAATCAAACACCGATCTGTGTGCTTACATGACTGACCGTATGATCATGTCATCAATATCTCACAGTACTCACTCACTGAATGGGCTCTGTTGGGTTCAGGGACTCAGACAGCAGACAGAAACGCGATTACGCCGGGGATTCAGAGTTTATCAGCTGGATCTCTTTGAAGCGTCGTCACACACAGCGTCTGTTGTTCCAGTGATTGTGGATTGAGCTTCAGATGGTCTTCAGTAACGAGCTCGTCACACCTTCACAGAGCTCTTAATCACTCTCATTCAGGAGACGCTGCCATTGAGACACACAGAGCTGCTGAATAAACATTATTTCTGCTTATTCTTTAAATCATTATAATGATGAGAAATATGTGTTTATTTGTTTACGGTTTTTTACATTCGCGAGAACACATTTCTCAATACTTAGGTCACTTAGGTCTCCACACAGTTCTGACCAGCTTTCATCTCAGCACAGCTGCTCATTTCACATTCAACAGCACTAAATCTACCAAAACACTTCATTCATGCCTCAGATCAACTCACTCTTCCAGAACACTAAAGGTTTTCAACCAACAAACTAACTTTGTCACTCAGAACACAGATCTAAAAACAGGCAGCATTATACAATGTTTTCTTTTGTAAATTTTTATAACAAAATAAGAATAACACTCTCTACTGCTTATAATTCACTGCAGTTTATGTTACATGATTCATGTTTACATTACAGAACAAAATCATTCTGAAGTTTTCCCTTTTGAATAGATGATAATGAAATTGAAGGCTTGTGTTTAGTTTCATCTAATTGCTTTAATAGTATTTGATTTTTTAGATTCAGAATATATTTCATTATAATATTACTGTAGAAATGTAGCATATTTCTGTCTTATTCAGTTTTTTATTATGTTATTGTTTTGAACTTAAGTTTAAAAGTTTTGGAAACAGTATGTAAGCATGTGCAAGTTGGCCTGCAGTTACACTAATTTTTTTCTCACTTCGACACAACAAACGCCAAAACTCAATGTAGTTTTAAAGATGTCGTCATTGAATGCATTTTGTGCCAAAGCAGTGATAAATGATCCCGAGTTTATCCCACAGAGACGGATGCTGTGATCATGATGAAGAGTGACCCAAGTATTGAGAAATGTGTCCTAGCGATTGTAAAAAACTGTAAATTTATCATTCCATTTCTGTTGGGATTGTAAAAATAAATAACATCATATGTAACATTTGTTTTTAATTTGTTATGTCATCATAATAAGAATATTATTTATTTATATATTTTTAAATGTATCATGTGTTTTCTGTAGAGATTGTAAAAATAAATAATAATATGTTTTTTTATATCATTATAATGATGAAAATGTTACGTATGTTTGAATTATAATGTATTTTCTGTAGGGAATGTAAAAATAAATAATAATAATATTTTACTTTTATTATATAATTATAATGATAATAATATTTATTTAGTTATTTGTTTGAATTATAGCATTTCTTTTCTGTAGGAATTATAAAAATAAATAATAAAAATGTTTTTTTTATTGTTAAATAATTATAATGATACTACAATAATTAATTAATAATTAATAATAAATAATACAAATATTTTGTGTGTGTGAGAGAGAGAGAGAGAGAGAGAGAGAGAGAGAGAGAGTGTGTGTGTGTGTGTGTGTGTGTTGTGTTGCTGTGGATCGATGCAGCATCAGTGACTCAGTGAATCAGTGAATCACATGATGACGGTCACGAGGTTAAGCAGCCGTACAGTGACTCTGAATGTAAATGAAACTGCTGGCTCAGCCGGACTCATTGATTGTGTGTATTGCTGCTGTGAGCCGCTATAGATTTCCTGCCTGGTTCTGAATCATTCTCTGGGCTCCGATAGGAAAATTCAGGGTATTTTCTCGCAAGTGCTTCAGGATATTCTCTACTAGTGTACAATAACAGCATTAAACATCTTTATTTTAATGAAAGTCACAATATGTTGTGAGACTCAGTAAAGAAACCCTTCAAGCATGATCTAAAATTCATGTTTTTTAAAGGAAACTCAACAAATGTTTCAGCAAATTAAACTTTCATTTAATATTTCGATAGATGAGGAATTTCATTAGAGGGAAAAATATCCAACTATCACAAATACATCAATGAATATGTTCTGATAAAAAGATGTAAAATGTATCCCATCAGGCCGTTTCCTAATACTGACGCTCAGTGATACTGTAGAGTGATGTCATTATAGTTTACCTTAGAAAGGAACAGGGAATTAACTGCATTAGTTCAAATTTAATTAACTATTGATGAAAAAGAAGAAGAAAAGAATAAATTCACATAAGACTGGGACTCTGTGTCACAGACTACGTTAGAAGAACTCTTGTGAATTCTGTCTGTCAAACTAAAAGACTCCTTCAGAGATTAAAAATGTGAAAATGGATGTAAGACAATATTTCCACAGTGAATAATTTGAGCATGTCATGTCTTTGATTGCTGGAGCAGTAGATCCACCTAGTGGTGGAGCAGAGAATTGATCAAGGACTTTTCCAGATGAACTGAGTGTTTTATGAAGTGATTGCATTGACTGACAGCAGTGTTATACACACAGCTCAGTGATGGCTCCTGTCAAAATACCATTATGCCAAAAGATGACAAATAGTAGAGCTAAATATTATAAACACCACCAGTGTATGACCAGCGTCACACCACTAGAGGGCAGCATTAAAACAAATGAGCTCTGGATGTGAAATATGGGCACTGAGAGGAAACAGACTGATTCATTTACTGTGATCTCTGTGTTTGAACCATATTTCAGTGTCTCTTCATGAGCTGTTTCACCACACTTACACTGAGTAAAACTCATCTTTCAGATGTTGAAGCAACACGTGTCTCTCTGTGTGTGTGTGTGTGTGTGTGTGTGTGTGTGTGTGATGAGTGTCTACTGAAAGTTGCATGCAAAATACATGCTTTAGTTCAGCAGAATTAAAACTTGCACACTCTGTCCAATTCATTTGTTTGATTTTGTAATTGCATTAATTGGTGAATGCGATGACTTCTCACTTCTATAATAACAGGGGGAAGCCGCAGTTAATGCAGTCCCGACAGAAGCAGCACAAAAGAGGCGCTTTATTCGCGCAGCAGTTCTCGGGTCAGTCTGGATCTGTCCTGCTGGGTTTGAACTGGCCGCTCCTCACAGCGACATGATTGTGGAGATCCGCTGAACATCTGAACAGAGAGAAGAAGCCTTTCACTCTGCCCACAATAAACGCTTTCATGGCTGACATTTCACAGGCATTAATAATACATGCAAAGCTGTGGTCAGAGAGATGGACTGCGGTCAAGGCCATTATCATTGAAAGTGTGTGTGATAGAGCAGGAGCTGCGGTGAAGGAAATGGAGAGGAGGAAGCGACTGTTGTGATGGTTAAATCACTTAATACCAACTGATGTGTTAGACTCGAGCTGGCGAATACAGGCTAAATGTCTGAAAGCACTATCATTTGCAACTCTTTTGCAGTTTTCTAATGTAATAGTTTTTTCTTTAGGCTACAAGTCACAATATAGCTGCAAGCAGCGATGACGGGCCCAAGCCCCGGCGCCACCACCACCACGGTGGCTTAAGGATACCTGTGTATGGCGGGCAACATACAATCTTAATTGAATTTAAATCAAACAATGATTTTACACGATATGAGACACTTCCTGTATCCCTTTTCCCCCATTATTTTAATCCCTCGCCATGGCAACACTGTTCAAGATATTCTATAACCGTTTGCAATTTACCATCTTCAGTGTCTTTGTTTCATGTTGACTGAGTTTGGTGGCAAATGCATGAATCTCCTGTGAGGAGTACTTAAAAACTCAGAGCCTGATTATTCAAAAATCCACATTCAAACCAAAATATCTGACTTCCTGTTGGTTGGAGCTAATGACTGTAAATTAGAAAGTGAGAACAATATATGTACCGAGTTTGATGACTGTAGGTAAGACTAACCCCCAACTTTTGTCAAAAGGTGGCGCTATAGAGCCCCTCCTCCCCGCCAATTTCTAAGGCTTTGCCCATGTCTACTAGCCGACAACTTTGACGTGTGTCGAGTTTCATGCAATTTGAAGCCTCAAAAACACCCAAGAATATTATAAAAGTTTGACTTGTTGCCATGGCAACAGTATTTAAGATATCAAGAATCCTTTCACAGGTCTACATCTGCCATGTCTTGACATTATTCTGACAAAGTTTGAAGCGAATAAGAGGGTGATTTCAATGCATTTTGAAAGTGACACACTTCTTGTTGCCAGTTGGTGGCGCTATGACTTTGACTCACAATTGCCACGTCCGTGTGGTAAAAATGTGGTAAAAATAAGAGGGCGATTTCAAAGCATTTTGAAGGTGACATGACTTTGACTCACGATAGTCACATCCATGCAATCAACCTCCTACAACAAACACAGCTGAAGTTTCATCAAAATCAGTCAGTGTTTGCAGAAGGTATAACACACTTCCTGTTTCCCTTTTTTCACCATAAATACGTTGCCTCGCCACGGCCAAACCGTTTGAAATATCCAATATCCGTCCGCAATTTAGCATCCTCAATGTCTTGACTTCATGTTGAAAAAGTTTGTATGACGGCCTTTGCAGCAGTAGTTAAAAATTGAGAGCTTGGTTAAAAAAATCCACATTCAAAGCTTACTTCCTGTTGGTCGGAGCTAATGACTGTAAATTAGAAAGTTGTCCAGCTCGATGAGAACAATATATGTACCGAGTTTGATGACTGTAGGTAAAACTAACCCCCAACTTTAGACAGAAAGTGGCGCCATAGAGCCCCTCCTCCCCTCCCATTTCTAAGGCTTTGCCCATGTCTACTAGCCGACAACTTTGACGTGTGTTGAGTTTCATGCAATTTGAAGCATGCTAAGTGCCTCAAAAAACCCCATAAAGAATTGCTATTACTTTGACTCACAATAGTCACTTCCATGTGATCAGGCTCCTACAACGAACACACAGCTGAAGTTTCATCAAAATCAGTTAATGTATGCAGACGTTATAACACTTCCTGTTTCCACTTCATAAATTCGTTTCAGCTACAGCAAAACCATTCAAGATATCAAAAATCCGCTCACAATTTAGCATCCTCAGTGTCTTGACTTCATGCTGACCGAGTTTGGAGGTGATTAGATCCCCTAGGAGGAGTATATCAAATTCCAGAGCATGTGTTTTTCAAACAACCCTAAATAGTCAACTTCCAAAACTGTTGGGCTGGCGTATGACTTGCGAAAGTTGTTTGGCCCGATGAGATCTATAACTGTACGAAGTGTGGTTACTGTAGGTGAAAAGGGGTGCGCTACAGAGCCCCCAAAATACAACCATATAAAAGGGTGCACCACTGAGCCCCCCATGACAACTTGTGCCCGGCTCTGATAGCCGACGATTCCTACATGTGTGCAAAGTTTCAAGAGTTTTTGAGCATGTTAAGGGACCCAAAAGTGCCCGAAAGGTCGATAAAAAAAGGAAAACAATAGGGCCTTCGCTCTTTCAGGGCTTGAGCCCTAATTAAGATCACAACAGTTTTAGTGGAACTTGAATTAAAAAATGAACATGAACTTCAGAATATCTAGTAGTGTTTGGCTTCTACAGTTTAACAGTTAGCCTAAAGCCCAAAGTACACTTCACTTTTTACGTGTGCACGAGGGTCAGCGTACAGTGCACGACACGAATTTCGTCATCAGAAGAGTACGCACACCGCCGGATTTTTGTAATTTTAGTACTTTCGTACGCGCATTTAATTGTTTTTGCAGTAATTTATCCACAAGTTGGCAGCCGTGCCCTGGGGCCGTCGTCAGCATTAGTCAGACACAGCATTAAAGTATTATAAAAATATAAAGTCAGCCAAAACTATTTGTTCTGGAACAAGTAATAGATTCATGAAACCAAAGATTGTCCATTAGATCAACCCAAAACGAATGATATATCATGTTATAATGTAACCACTACAGACATCAGAGCCAGCGGAAAATTCCAGAAGAACTGGCCGAGGAAAAGCTGTTCTCGGCGGGTACATGAGCACTGAACGGTGTGTGGCGTTATCTCAAATATATAAAATATTGTTATTTAATTAAATAATTCAAATATTATTTATCTCTAATATATAATAGTATAGTACACAAATGTAAAAATATATATAATTTGATATTATAAATTAAGTTAATTAATTAAATATGATTAATCAAGTAAGCAGACACAGTACTTCTGATGTCCTGGAGCTCTCGCTCCCTCATTAGTGAAGTGGAGTGACGAGTGAAGGCTTTGACGAAACTAAAAGCTTCACAAACACAAGACATTAGGCTCTAATTAGTGTCACAAAAGCTGAGTGTTTCCTGATCTTCCTCTCATACGGTGATAATGGAGACGTCGATAGTGATGGAATTAGAGCTTGTGAAGTGAAGCAGCCGCAGATTTAGTCTGAGAGCATTAGTGCAGCACTCAGACGAGCTCCATTCAATCGCCGGCTCTATAATGAGTGTTGTTATGAGAAACAAACTGTTTTCCTTTCTGATCAGTAAAACTGTTTTCCACATTCGTATGTCCTGCGTCTTAACAGAGCATTCAAAAACGCTCTGAAAGATGGACTATACACTGCAAAAATACAGCTGCAAAAAAACTTTTAAGGACCCTTGAGTGAGAACACAACATATAGATTTTAAAAAATTATAAGCGAAACTGAAACAAATACCAACTACAGTAGTCAACATTTGAAGTGGATCAAAACCTTCTTCTTAGGACAACTTAGTTCTTAGGACAAATTTGATTAACTTTTTTGATCCACTTCAAATGTTTACTACTATAGTTTGGTCACATGTTTTCCAGTCACAGCAGAGCATTTCTGGAGAACGTTGATAATCTGTGACGTCACTGTTTTTCTCCTTCCACATTGAGATTGAAAAAACAACACGATTTGCATTTCTGCATATCACACTTACTGAGAAACAGCAGAAAGAGGAAAACAAGTGCTCAGTGTTGTAAAGGAATGCTATCTCAGTCATGCAGGGTGTGTCTTCAGACGCTCGCGCTTCAGCTGCAGTTCAGGAGCAATGTGAATGTAAGGAAAATAAACCATAAATCACCTGCATCTGGGATAATAAACATTCAAAGCTTGTCTTTATGATATAAATGAGGGTTAGGTTTAGGATTGGGGTAGAAAATATCATTAGCACAGAATAAATATGATAGAAGTCAAAGGAAAGTCCCCAAAACTGTCTCTGTGTGTGTGTTTGTTTGTACATGACGGCAGCAGAGCACACACACTTTCTGTGAGTTCTATTCAGGGTGAGTGTACAGTTACACAGTGGCATGGATAACTCCAACACAAAGTCATAGAGTCTAATTTAAGACAGATATTCAGTCCAGCCGTATCATCTTCCCCTGCTGACTGAACACATGAGGAGGTTCACTGCCCTTCATTCTGCCCGTCATGACATCAAATCAAACACCGCTGGAACAATTAACATCCATTTCTGCTTTTCCATTGAATCAAGATCAATTTATTACTGAGTGCAGCATCCCAGCTAATGAGAATATGTTCTAAGAACGTTCTGCTAATTCTCATATTAAGTTATGAAAATGTTCTCTGAACATTCAAAACGTCTAGTGTTTTTAAAAATGTTTCTTGGTTATGTGAACGTTAAGGGAATGTTCCATTTTGTCATCTTCAAACATTATGGGAATGTTACTTTTGAATGTTCTCTGAACGTTCTGAAACAAGTAGCAACATTTAAAAAACGTCCAACTCAGAAATCTATTTCGTGAACGATGTATAAATAATGTTTTTGTGCTGCTGTTTTGAGAACAGTATTAAAGACCAGATAACATTAAATCAACGTTACTGGAGGAACGTTTGTTCAGAACCTTTCTAGAATGTTCCCTGTTGGTAATATGGGATAATTATGTGTGAAAAATATCAGCTCGTACTTGTTTGTGAATCTTGTAAGAGTGATGTCAGTGGTTTGCTGCAGACAGGAAGGGATTCAGACTCGTGAGAAAAGGAAGAGGTCAGAATCATATTAGCCTTGAGTCCATTTAACTCCCAGATGTGTGCCAAGATCCAAGGTTGTTTTCTCCTCTATTCCTATTGAATTGCAACAGTTTTGACAAAGATAATGCACATGAAAAGAATGATAAGGCTATTGTTATCTTATATAAGGCAGAGTGGGGCTAGTTGTCACAACAAAGACTTTACAGTTTGTCTCAATACAAAAATGGAGTTTTGAGAATAAATTCACCCTGAGAAATAAAACATGAAAAATAATACAAACTCTCTTTATCCTGCCCTTCTGCAACAGCATCTAATAATAAACAATGTGATCCTGTAGGTCTGTGCACTGTCATTCTGAAAAATAAAGATTCATAAAGGTTTTTTTTCCCGGGCTCAAGCCTGTAGTGCTGAAACCCTATTGTAATTGTTAAATTTTCATTAATTGTTAAATCAGCATTCTCCCCTAAAAGTGACATTTTCCCCGACCAAACCGTCAGTCGTAGTGACTTGAAACTTTGAGGGCTGGTAGTAATCACACCGCCTACACCGTCAGCAAGACTCGCCCCGATCGGCGCTACAGCAGTCAAAAGTATGAAATGGCTCATAACTCCTGAACCGTTAGGTGTAATAGGTGAAAACTGGCAAAATTTTCGGGTATTTTGGATTTTTTGAAAAAACTACTTTTGCGAACTAGTTCTAGGTTTTTGGCCCGATTGGAAAAAAAAAAAAAAAAAAAAAAAAAAAAAAAAAAAAACAGTGCAGCGAGATTCTCTGGAGTCTGATTGTCAATAATCCAAAAAAAGTTGAAATTTTGATTCACGGCCTCTAAGGGGCGCCAAATCGTTTGAAGTGGGTGGAGCCACGTTGACTAAAATGACTATAACTCGTGAATGAAATGAGATATTTTCACCAAACTCAGCACACCTATGTAAGAGCTCATTCTGTGGTCGCGTGACAAAGGACTCGGCGACTGGCCACTTGGTGGCGCTATAACATGAAGAAAACATGAAAATGGCTATAACAACTTCACCATTAGTCCGATTGACTTGAAAATTTACATGCAGTGTCTTCATCCGAGATGTCATGATTGATTATGAGGACATTGACGTATCTCAAAAAACATGTCCGCCATCAGCCAATGAATTTCAAGCAGCTATCATACAAGGTTAACGGAGGCCAATCGGAACAAAACTCGCTGGGCCTGTTTGACTCATGGCCCTAGAGGCCTGTGAGAAATCTGAAAGAAATCAGCCACTGGGGGGTGCCTTCGCGTTTTTCATGTGCGTAAAGGATTGTGTATATCATGCAATTTTTCACACACGCCCACAACATTCGTACCACATGGTAGAACTCCTTATTCTGAGCAACTTTGCCTCTCGGACCGCCGCTGTCCATCGAATCGTTCGTTAAATATTGGAGATTATTTCAAAAACCAACTTTGGCGAACTAGTCCTGGGTTTTTGGCTCAACTGTTAAAAAAACTCTAAAAACTATATATTTCCTATGGTAAATTGCCTGTATTTGATGTAAATGGTCTTTTCTATCTATGATCTAAGTGATTACATGCTTGCTAAATAAAACGTAATACATGTACATTTTTACGCATGTGCTTAAAGGCCTTAAAGCACTTGAACCCCAATAATTGCTGCTCACAGCTATATATTTTGTTGTTGTTTTTGAAGCTATTTGCAAAATGTGCTCATAATGATTATATGGGCAATATTTGATCCAAATTTGGCATCATCTGAAATCATTGCAAAGGCTGGATCCAATCTAGAGCTGGAGATGCCATTAAAACATTTTTGGTTCCCCAAAGAACCTTATAGTGATCAGTTCTTAAAAGAACCTTTTTCTTCTTAGTGTGAAGAACATTCAATGATCTAAAGCACCTTTAGTGCGATGGAACGATTCCATGGATGTTAAAGGTTCTTCCATCGATGCCAATAAAGAAGCTTTATTTTAAAGAGTGTATGTTAAACACACAGGGAATTGTGGACCTGACAGAACTGCCAATTCAAGCATTCAGTCTTTAATTAAAGAGATAAAATATCCATTAGGGATTTGACGAGGAAGAGTTTCTAAAGGTTGGAGGTGCAGATGATGCAGTGGCATTAAAACAGCAGCGAAGAAATGGATCCAGGTCATTAATCAGAGCAGGTAGAGCCGAATGTAGTCCAGATCTCTCTCTCTCTCCGCAGTCTGCAGACGCACAAAATTAATAGAGTCGGTCAGAAGAGCAGGAAGTTTTGAAAGTAACTAAAGAAAACAGAAAGAGGAAGAGGGCAGTAAGTGTTTTAAATAGCGTCTCCACGCAGGGAAACATGTTCAATCAGTTCCTTCAGCTCCTGCGGCTCGTCTCTCCCCAAACACTCTCATCCAGCTAATGGAGGTTACTTGGATTTCATTCTCAGAGCCAAACCGCTCTATTCTGAGAGCGTGTGTGCTTTTACTCAAGCAGAAAGAGAGAGCGGCAGATGTAAAGGAAATAATATTGTGTGAAAACACAAAGGAACAGGAGCGAACGCTGAGACTCAGCTCAATTATCTACAGCCTCCAGTCTTGAAATTGGTGCAATCTGAAAATGACCACGATTCCATCACTGTTTTCTTCCTCATTCTCCATTATACATTCATGTTACTAGATCATAGAAGCCAGGATTAAAGTGAAAACTCAGATTTATTGTTCAAGTTTACTCAAAGAAATAAACACCTGTGTGGCCGGTGTTCAGGACACAGATGTCCAGCAAGAACAGATGGCTGCAGATCATCTCTAAGAAGTCTTTAAACAGTAAAGTTTCGGTGATACGACCGTCTTTACACACATGCCCGGATGATCCTTTAACCTTTCCACTGATGCTGCATAGACACTTCTCACACTTCCATGTTCTCAGAAGCAGAAGTCGTCATAGTTGGCAGAGAATGGAAACTACTTATATTTGTTTGCGTTCACATTTGCTTCAAATAAAAGAACACTGTGCAGATTCACCATTTAATCACATGATCATCCCTTTCTGCTGTTTCCTCCATATCAGAGGATTCAGTAATACAGTACTTTTTCAGAAACGTTCTTCCTCACAAAACTGTCATCCTCAAGAACATCACGGGTTAAAAACGTTTCGCTCGTGTTGAAATCTAAAGAAGCTGCTGAGAAGTGAAATGTGAAAATGTCCTTTAAGAGGATCCGTTTTGAAGTGTTCTGGTACTCTCTTAAAAATAAATGCTCTAAAAGGTGTCTTTAAATGTTCCCCAAAGAGCCTTTAAACCTTTTTTCCCCACTAAAGAGCCTTTAGTGAAATGGGAAGTTTCTATGGATGTTCAAGGTTCTTCATGGAACCATCAATGCCAATAAAGAACCTTCATTATTAGAGCTTTCTTTTGGTCTCTTCAGAGAAGGAAATGTTGAAAATAAAGGTCAAATATCAGGAAAGTGAATGCAACTACTAGTGCACATATAAACCGTACACTGGATTTAGAAATAAGGAGTGTCTAGCTCTTTTGTTCCAGTTGTGTCACTGTATGAGAACAGCTGAATTGATCTTGGCAGGGATTCTGTGTCCAGCTGCACTATTTCTTGCCAAAAACATACTTTGTGTTAATTAAGGAAGTGCTTGGGCATTTTATATATCGTAGAATACATTTTATCACAGCACAGTTAATTCATTTCTCCCTGACAGCAGTTTGTGGTTTCACAGGCAGGTTATAAAAACCTGACCTCATTATCGTTATCCCTCTCCTTCTTTCATTTTCCCTCTGTCTGGGCTTGATAATTCCGGGATCCTTGTGATGTCAGCAGTTTGTGTCTGAACGAGGCCGGCAGGATTCATTCAGTCTGTTTTCTTGACATACAGCCTCGTCTCTCTGTAACTCACACACATACAGATGCAGCACGATTTTACCTTGTTCAACCTCTATCGGCGTCTGTCGCTCATCTGTCTGCGTGGCCAGTTACCGCCGTCCTGCCTCCTTAATCCCCGCTTCAAATTGCCTTCTTACATCCCTGTCTGGCACCGGGGCGCTCTTCACGACACGCTCATCTCCCAGTTCCATCAGGCAGAAGATAGACTTCACACACTCCAGTACAGCGAGGCTGAAGGTCACGGCCGCTGACTCTGACCGCAGAGCTTAAGGAAAGCTTCAGTTATTATCTCACACAATATCATCAACACGACCAATGTAAAAACTTAATGTTCATATCTAAATGAAGAACACATTGAAAAATATCCTGTTTGTAATCAGTGGCGATGATCCAAATGGAATACCAGCTTACTAATAACTGATTATATTGAGCAGAACTAAATAAGTAGAATTATTTTTATAAGTTCTTTTTAACTACCGATTTAAGTTACGGCAATTCATTTAATCAAGTAGCTTATGTCTATAGTTGACATCAAAATAATATTTAAAATAAATTAGAAAATTAGAAACAAATAAGGAGATTTAATGGCTGGTTTAAATCTTATATTTTTTCATAATATTTTCTAAGAAATGACTTTTGTGCAGCCTGAAATCCTGAAATAATTAAATAACTAACTAATCAAATAATAATAAAAAATGAATACATAAATCAACGATAATATATATATATTTTAAAATAAATAAAATAGTGTAAATAATGCATGTGAGCGGGGTCAGTTGCATTGTGTGGGAAAATAGTTTATATCTTTAATATTTTTCCTTTAATTTGAGTAAAAATGTCCTTTTTTTGGCAGCCTGATATAATGAGCCTAAAAGGAGATGTTGCAAAAATTGCTTCAGGCAATTTTATGTGGATAAAAAGAGTAAAAAATATAGATAAAATTGCTGAAAATAGGCTTATGTTGAACGTTATTCTTCTATTCTTCCGCTGTATTAAGCAGCTCATAAAGTATTAAATGGAAAGTGTTTCTTTTGCTACATGAAAATGTCTGAAATATATGATTGGACAAATACTGTAAATATCTACACTGGAAAAAAATGATGTTCTTCCTCAGTGTTTCTGTCTTGTTTTCCAGCACAAATATCTAAACATTCTTAAATCAAGAAACATTTACTGGAGAAATGACTGAAGATATTGTTACCAGTATAAAACTCATCAGAATTAAGTTACTTTATGCTTAAAACTTAAGTTTATTTTTCTGACCCTATTGGCAGATATTTGTTCTTGTTCATTTTTTGTTTAGAAAACAAGACATTTTGCTTCTCCAGGAAATGTATCTTGATGTTTAGATATTTGTGCTGGAAAACAAGTCAAAAGTTTACAAGTCATTTTTTGCAGTCTAATCCACCTAATCTGTGATGAAGAAAGCAGAAAGCGACTTGTTGGCTCAGTTTGAACTCCTCTGCGACTGAACGCTGAGGCCAGTAGAAGTCGAACACAACTGTTGTTTGAAGGCAGTGTACAGAAGGCATAACCGTGACCCTGTTGACTTTCTTCACTGCCAGATGAAAATGAAAAGACTGCATCAATCAAAGCTCAGCTTTAGGAGGAAAAGAGACACACGATATAGAGACTGAGAGAAAAGAAAGAGAGAATGTGATGGAGATGGACAAATAATTGGAGAATTGGATGGAATTGACAAATAATTTATGTTACTGCCCACTGAATTTAAAGCAATTGTTATCCAATTTTTTGGCCTTCAAACGTCTCAGGGAAATCCGAATCTTCTCGGGGAACATGTCCACAAACCCCTCTAACAAGCTCAATTTTGAGACCAACATCTGTGTGATTATCTGCCTTTACACAGCGCAGACTGGATTTGTTGTTATTCCCGTTCATGTACGAGCTCTCGGAAGGGACGAGGGTTGGGTTTAGCTTGTGAAGTGCAGCTGTTTCTTATAAATCTGTGATTGCAGTCTAACGGGTAAGATCAGTAACAAAAATGCTGAATGTTAAATCTGGGAAATTGCTAAGCTAAGGCGCCTCTCAGTTTATTGGCCTTTCTTTTTGTAAGAAAAACAAAGTCTACAGTTGCACAACAAGTAACTAGACAATACAAGCCAATTGACAGAAGCTGATTGACGTGACATGCAACAAACAACCAGCCAACGCAGTAATGTATGTGGATCTGAGTTACTGTATTACACACAAACGATGTTGCTTTCACAAATGTAGTAGGAGGTCTAGCCTTCATCTAGGTGATAAAAACCTTTAAGTTCAATATAACAAATCAGGATTCTTATGAAGATGTTCTGGCCGAGCGTCAGCTGGAACACACTTTAGAGGACAAATTCAGTGTAACGCTTCACCTGTCGGCACACTCACAAATACAGCATCTTTATTTAAAGAACATCACTTTCTGCCAAGAAATTTTTAAGGTAAGGAGAAGAAGAGCCATGTTTACATTCACTGAAATGTAAAAAAGCGAAAAAGAGTATAGAGCTTTTCTAGTTCAAATAAAACTAGGGCAACAAAAATCAATTCTATTCTATTTAGCTTAGAAAAGGGTCAAACTCTGCAAGTGAAAACATTCACGTTAACTGTTACAGACCAATCTTGTCATCAGATCTGGGGCTGAACCCGTCCATATAAATGCTCCTCAATCTGTGTTTCTCCCTGTACAAACATACCTTGTATAAATAAACAGCTAAATGAAGTCAGTTTGCCTTGAAGAATAAACAAAGTGCTTCCGTTTGGTGTCTGGAGAAAAACAGGAAGCATGAGAAACGACTTCCACAACTGAAATAATTCTCTGGGCTTTTATTCAGACTGTGCTTTCGCTCCGCACTGTCTAATATTCATGCAGAATTATACCATCATGATTGAACTCATCAGTGGAATAATTGGGCACATCTTGAGAATTTTAAGCAGATGAACTCAAACTTTAGTTAGGCTTAGAAAGTGATGGAAGAACAGGCCACTAAATACACTTCCTCAGCGATCGACTATCCACCGTACGTCTAACATAAGAGCGAGTCTGACTGTTTGTAACTTGTGTGAGGCTTCCAATTATTTTACCTTACAAAAACAGCCCATTATGCAGCTTTACTGCAAACTCATATTTGTTATCACTTTATTTTAATCGATTATAATTCCAGCTAACAAAGAAGGTTCTCAGACCTTTGTCTAATGTTCTGGCAAGGTTCTCTCAAAGTTATGAACAAACGAACGTTCAACTAATGTTTTTTAAATGTTACTAGGCTACTTGTTTCAGAACAGTACAGTTCTCATAACATTTGTATAACCAAGAAAAAATGAATATGAAAACTGGATATTTTGATTATTCGTAGAACATTCAGAAATACCTTTTCATAATCTCATAACTTGGGAATGTTAGCAAAACGTTTACTGCACTTTGCTATTCTTTAAGTTATTTACCTATAGCGGTTAAACCGGACGTCCCGCACATTCACAGAAAATAGCTTACTTCCGTGTTGCAAAACAAAGTGGACAGGGCAACACAACGGTCAAAAGCAGTTCACACATTATTTACGAGTGTTTTGCTGTGTTCCAGGCAGGTTTTTGAGCCCATAAGTCACGACTTCAAACCACAAATCACGACTTTGTAGCGTTCCAGGCAAGACATGCCAAACTGCCTGAGTGTAAACAAACCAGCATGGCGGACCATAGGGACATTCTAAAACACTTAACGTGAAAAATGCTTACCGTGGCTTAATGTACTAAAACAGTGATTTTAACAGACCAAACTCACTGAATATCATACTAATAAAGTTTACTATGTGCAAAAAAAAAAAATAGATGAGCCCTGAATATGATCTTAACGCATTTCATAACACCTTAAGCCTTTTCCTCCCATAGAAAGAAAACGCTTAAGGTGGCTTAATGTACTAAAACAGTGATTTTAACAGACCAAACTCACTAAATATCATACTAATAAAGTATACTATGTGCAAAAAAATAGATGAGCCCTTAATATGATCTTGAGTTTGGTCTGTTAAAATCACTGTCTTAGTACATTAAGCCACGTTAAGCGTTTTCTTATAACGGTTTTCTATGGGAGGAAAAGGCTTTATTAAACGCGTTAAGATCATATTCAGGGCTCACATAGTATACTTTATTAGTATATGATATTTAGTAAGTTTGGTCTGTTAATATCACTGTTTTACTACATTAAGCCACATTAAGCGTGTTTCACGTTAATCGTTTTAGAATGTACCGGACCGTACGGGGCTTATGCTCATTTACAATTATTTCTATCGCCAAAGGTGCTTACTCCTTGCTTATTTGAGGGAAACAAAGGAGGAAAACGGGGCATAAGGCAAGAGAAGCTGTTATACCTTTTATTTTACGTTATTTTACCTAAACACCGCATCCGTAGGGCTGCCATTGTTGTTTCGCGGGTTATGTGACGTCAGAGCGCGGAACTGGGAGTACATCGATCTAGTACGAGTTCACGGGTGGGAAGTCACGGGTTTGACTGCCGTTCCAGTGCACTTTCACGGGTAGAAGGTTGAAAAAACACGGTTACGGGTTGCCTGGAACGCGGCATAAAACCCAACTCACTGTACATGTGTGCACGCGTTCGTGTGTGTTTTTCCTGTAACTTACAGACGCAGATGTGATCTTTGTGTCATCGGAAGGTTTTAGATCCAGTCACCGTCTTCCACCGGAGCTGCTCCCTCGAGCTTTTTCCACTCGATTCAACTACTTTTACGACGGATTAACTCGTGCCTCAGTTAGAGTCGCGTCGACTGTGATAAGAACTTCTAGAGAAATTGACGCCGCCATCTTTTATATTTACTTTAGTCCCTGTCGTTACAGTGTATGTTCATTACTATCGCGAAAACAGAAAGGGAATTGCTGTTTCAGTGATTTGATATAGCCTACTTAAAGGGATAGTCATCATTTGATGTTCTTCCAAACCCATAAGACTTTCATTCATCTTCAGAATACAAATGAAGATGTAACGAAATCTGAGAGATATCTGTCTCTATATTGAAAGTCTATTCACCCATCATAAAAAAGATCATAAAATATCAAGTCTTCTGAAGATTGCTTTATATGATGAACAGATTTAATTTAGGCTTTTATTCACATATAAACATTGATCAGTACATAATTAAACGGAAACTCAAGCATGAGAACCAACAGCCCGATCTCACGGCAATTACTGCGTATTTTACGAGGTGGCTAATTCTTATGACGTAGAAATTTGTACGTTTTTTTGCTAAATTGTATGTATTGTACGAGTTGCCAAATTCGTATGAATTCGTACGAATGACCTACCCTTACCCCGCCCCAAACCTACCCGTCACTGGGGTTTAGACAGTTCACCTCATAAAATACGTACAGACTGGTCATGTGATAGCATTAACCAATGAGGTTTGTTCTTGCGCGTCAAACAAGTGTAGTTGAGCTTCTGTTTATGTTTACAGATCAAAGTTTATATGCGAGTAAAAGCCTGAATTAAATCTGTTAAACATATAATGCGATCATGTCTAGTTCATAAAACTTGGATCAAACCGCTCAATTTATAGTATTTATTTTACAATCTCTTTATGAACGTTTTGAAGCGTCAGAGTTCAGTGGAGGCACAGAAATCTCTCAGATTTCATTAAAAATATCTTCATATGTGTTCCAAAGATGAATGAAAGTCCTATAGGTTTGGAACGACACAAAGATGAATAAATGATGACAGAATTTATCTATCACTTTAGGCTGTAGTGTGAACACGACATGTGTGTTTCCGAGTCACACCTGTTCTTCTGTTGTTTGAACGCAGAGAACTTCTCAGTTTCAGTTAGTTTATAATCGCAGTTCCTTTTTTCTGTGAAGCCCGAGCAGAGGCATCATCAGTTTCTTAAGACAGCGGGCACTAAATAAACGTCATCTTGCTTTGTGGGAAGAACCATGGTGCATATACTATTGATCTAGAGAAATGCTGTAGAAATAGGTTTAGAAATGGTCGTATTGACTTACAGATCAGTATTTCTCCTGAAAGGCTGCTGATGACTCGACAGTAGGGTAATAATTCTGAGAAACGTTTTCAGGACTTTTCATGCCAAGATCCCATTTTTCAATTTTCTTCTCTGAATGGTAATTGATCCTATTAATTTCAATAATATACATCATATTCTGTCAGCATTCAGTCTGGCAGCAGCACATGGTTAATAAAGGAAGAAATGAAATATACTGGAGATACTAAAAAGCATAAAATTAAAGCATTAACACTATAAACCCCTCTGCGTGGAGCCCCCTTCTGAAAATATTACAGCGTATATATTCTCATTTATAAGATACGGTGCGAGATATAAAAATAACGTGCTGTTTCCAGTATTAAATAACTGACTTGCAAATTGTCAATGAAATTGAAGCCAAAGTATTGAAATGTTATTTGGAAAATATTTAGTTTGTATTATCTGTCATGAAAGACATGAACACATTTGCATGCATTGCTTATTGTTCTGAACTCTCATGATTAATCTCATGATTTCCAAAGTTAGTAATAATGTCAAAATAGGTAGATGTGTTAAAATACATATAAATATTATATAAAATAAATATTAAAACAATAGTATGATGTTTCATTTTCCATTGATTCCAGTGCACTCTTACTATAGTTTAAAGGACATTTTCCACTTCCAAAAGTGTTAATTGTACAACAGCAGCCAATGGCTCAGAAAGCTGTTGGAGTCTGTCCTGTCACCACAGTAATTGCCCGTTCCGCTCAAACAAATGTAAAGCTTTGTTCTCTCTCTCCTCGCCCCTCCTCTCTCATTCTCCACCCATCTCTTCTCACAGGCAGGTTTAAATGGTGTCACAGGAGGAACGAGCCGCAGATGGAGGAGGAGTGACTGGCAGAACGCGCTGGTTTTCGTGCCTCGGCAGGCCTGACGGAGACTGCATGGCATTGTCGGCCTCTTCCTTCCTGCAAACACAGTGAAAGTCCACAGCAGCAAACATACACACTCACATAAGCATGCAGAAGCACGCTCGCTCGCTGGCGTTGAGACATTTGAATACAAACTCACACACCTTCACAAAGAGCACAAACGACACAGGTGGTTCATTGTGGTCAGCTGGCACAAAGGTTCGAGATGGTTGGCTAATATAATTCATGGGAACATTTCATCACTCATTCTAAGTAAAAGTACACAACTCTAAATAAATAGAATCCATGAATCGACGATCCATTGTAACAGAAACAGCCATGGAACGTTCTGGCAAGGTTCTCTCAAAGTTGTGAACAAACGTTCTTCCAGTAACATTAATAGAACGTTCGTTCAAAGTTATCTGGTCCTTAATAATGTTCTCGAAACGTTATTCATACATCGTTCATCGTTTTTTTCTGAAATGCTTAAGTTGGACGTTCGTCTAACGTTATATAAATGTTGTCAAGAGTACAATGGAATGTTCCATTAACGTTCACATTTGAATGTTCAGACATTTACAAATAACAATTTTATAACTTAATATTTGCAAAACATGTTTTTGTTAGCTGGGTGTCCAGATAAAACCAAATCAAAATGGCTTTCGAAATAGATTTGCTCAGTTAAGCACTCTTCAACACACACACACACACACACACACACACACACACACACAGACAGAATAGTTAATTGTTCAAAAGTCATGGAAACCCCCTAGTTTAATGGCGGCTAAGCAACATATAGATTTAAACATGGCTCATCCAATAGAGGTTTGGAGTCAGATCTTTGTTTTACCAAACCCAGCCTCCGATTTAAGATCCCGGGCCCCTTGCCAAGCCTGTCCAGCATCCGTAACTATTCTGCTTTTGTTCCCCCACAAAGAGAGTGGCTAGGAGAAATCTGGGAGGAAAAGAAAATGCGGCGTTATTTATTCCTCCCTCATTCCCCTTCCCGTCTTGTTCTTTCCTGTGAGGGGGACAAAGAGTCAACGCGCTTTGGGAAAAGAACAGGGAACTGTGCAATGTGACTCTGGCGGCGTCGCATGATACCTGTTGGCTTGAACTAGATGGGTGTGAAGAAACTAAAGAATGAAAGGACAGTAGATAGAACAAAAACAAACAAACAAAAAATTGAATGAGAGGAATCTGACACTGAAGACTGGAGTAATGACACTGAAAATTCAGCTTTGATCACAGGAACAAATTACAGTTTCCTTCTATTCACATAGAAAACAGCTGATTTAAACTGTAATAATATTTCACTGTTTTTACTGTATTTTTGATCAAATAAACGCAGCCTTGATGAGCAGAAGAGACTATTTCAAAAACATTAAAACATCTTTTTTTAATCCAAGCTTTTGACCGGTAATTTTTAAAGGTGTCCTTGATTATGATTGGACTTTTGTAACTTTAGTGAGTGTGTAATGTTGCTGTTTGATCATAAACAACATCTGCAAAGTTACGACGCCCAAAGTTCAATGCAAAGGGAGATATTTTCTTTTACAGAAATCACTGTTTAAGGACTACAACAAACGGCTGGTAGGGACTACAATGAGCTTCTTCCTGGGTTAATGACATCACAAACCCTAAAATGTACATAAACCCCGCCCCCGAGAACACACAACAAAGGGGGTGGGGCCATGTTGGGCTGCTTTAGAGAAGAGGAAGAGTTGTTGTAGTAGAGTGTTGTTGTCATGCCGTCATTTTACGCCGGACTGCTTCACAAACGAGGGTCAATTCAACACAAAAGATTAACATGACGGCACATGCTAGTGGATGAGTTGAATCAACTCCACAGCGACTACATAAATTTATCCACTAACCATTCAGAAACGTCTAAAAGTTGTAACTTCTTCCTGAGTCTCTCCATCAGTGTCGACTCCGGTTTGAACAATGTAAGGCTGAACACCGTTACTGACAATCCTCATTTTGGCTGCGTGAGATTCTCCAGCTTTGTTGTTGTTGAGCGACCGAAGCTCGAGCTGTTAAAGCTCCGCCCTCTTCTGGAAAGGGGCCGGGAGCAGCAGCTCATTTGCATTTAAAGGGACACACACAAAAACGGTAAACCCTAACCGTAATTCTATAGTAACATTACTTAGTACTTATTTGAGTAAGTACAATGTAACTATGTCACCTTAAAATAAAGTGTAACCAAAAGATAATTAGCCAAAAGCTGAGAAAAACAACAATACATGAAATAATGTTCACTATTCTTCTGCAGCCAACCAAACATTGGCATATTTTGGTGGACCTGATAATAAAGAGCCATTTACAGACTTTTAATTTAAGTCTCTGTATTTGTTTTAGCTTTAAATACTACAGATCATTAAAGAGAATACATTATGAACATACAGTATTTTTTGACTATTTGAAACATGGTTATAAGAGTCCCTTCATAGTTCACGGGCTGATATTTTTTGATCTACGCAGTCACATATCTTTACAGTAACAGTAGAATGAACACACATCAATACACAAACACGTCTCGGATGCTTCCAACAATCTACAGCCACAGGTAGACGATTAATTATTTTAAAATATCTTTAGTGCATCTTAACTATATTCACTGAGAACATAACAGAACACAAGGACTAATATGTGCTGCCGTTCACTCTTAAAAATAGAGGTTTCAAAAGGAGTTTCACACAGTGATGCCATAGAGGAACCAGTTTTTTGGCTATAAAATACACACCATTTCTTAGTATGAAGAGCATTTTAAACATTTTTCCATTATAAAGAACCTTTACCCTTGGTTTTACTACGAATAAAACCAAACAGCCATGTTTCTTGTAGTTATTCTATGGTAACCACGAACTAACCATGGTTTTGCAACAAAAACCATAGTTTAACTATGGTTTTGTTGTGGTTATACAAATGGTAGTCAAGACGCCAAAAAACGCAGTTTTACTATGACAAAACCATGGTTAATTTTCATAAGGGATAGTGGTTCCATGGATGTTAAAGGTTCTTTGTGGAGCCTTCGATGTCAAGAACCTCTATTACCTTTAAGCGTGTTCAAACATCCTCAACTAAAACGCCAGTGCTTGTTATGTTTGTTACTGTTAAATCATTGTTAGTCATTGCTCGTTCAGTTTCAGTTACTCTGCAGTTCCATGGAAAATCACATTGACATGTTAAAAGCAATACATGAGTAACACTGACCACAGTACGATGATTTTGAATACTCTAATTCCCTTCAGTCTGAGGGAAGGTGTTTCCGTCTCTCACACACGTTTGCCCCCGTTCTGGACGTACTCCGGCAGGCTGTTCAGCGCCGTCTCCTCGCTCTTGGATTGCAGAGGCTGATCTCCTTTCCTGGAGGACTTTTTGGTGGCTCTGGACAGCCTGCGTCTGAATGTGTCTCCAGCCAGAAAGTACAGGATGGGGTCCACACAGCTGTTGAGACTGGCCAGGCCTCGGGTCACCTGGTAGGTGGCGTACACGCGGTCATTGAAGGCACACATATCCGGACTCTGGAAGTACAGTCGCGCCCTCATGTTCAGGTTCTTCATGACGTGGAAGGGCAGATAGGAGATGGCGAAAACCGTCAGCACGATGATGACCAGGTAGATGGATTTCTTCCTCAGCGGCGCGTTGTCCATGTCGTTGCAAATGAGGGCCTTGACGATGCCTCCGTAACAGCTGAAGATGATGATGAACGGGATGCAGAAGCCGAACACCGTCATGCACATGCTGTAGACGAAATACCCGGGCAGCTCATCCTCCGTCGTGGTGTCGTAGCACGTGGTGTATCCTTTCTTGGGTCCCGTGCGCGAGTAATAGAGGATCGGAGCGATGCCCGCCACCACTATAAACCACACAAAAGCGACCGTGCGCACGGCGTTCTTCTTCTTCAGCCGGCCGAGCGATTTCATAGGATGCACGACGCCGGAGTATCTGTGCACGCTGATGCACGTCAGGAAGAGGATGCTGCCGTAGAGATTGACGTGGAATATGAACCTCTGCAGCCTGCATAACACGTCTCCAAAAATCCAGTCTGTTTTGTTGAAGTAGTAGAAGATGAGAAAAGGCAGCGAGAGTACATAACAAAAATCCGCCAGTGCCAAATTGAACATGTACACGGAGATGCTGCTCCACGGCCGCATGTGACACACGAACATCCATATGGCCAGACTGTTTCCAATGAATCCCATGAGGAACACGATGATGTAGACGATGGGCAGATAGTAAAACTGAAACCCAGTCTTGGTTAGCGAGCATCTCGCCGTGTGGTTTGAAAACTCGGTCACGTTATTCAGGAGCGACGTCAAGTTATTAAACTCCGCTGTCATGTTGTCAAGGATCGGCAGGTGTGTGATCTACGGAGAGAAGAGAAACACGATTTAATGGACAACACAGCGATATCAGTCAGTAATGCAAACGTTATTAAAGGATTAGTTCACTTCAGAATTCAAATGTCCTGATAATTTACTCACCTCCATGCCATCCAAGATGTTCATGTCTTTCTTTCTTCAGTGGAAAAGAAATGAAGGTTTTTGAGGAAAACATTCCAGGATTTTTCTCCATATAGTGAACTTCACTGGGGTTCAACGGGTTGAAGGTCCAAATGTCAGTTTCAGTGCAGCTTCAAAGAGCTCTACATGATCCCAGACGAGGAATAAGAGTCTTATCTAGAGAAACCATCGGTCATTTTCTGAAAAAAAAAAAATATATATATACTTTTTAACCACAAATGCTCGTCTTGCACTGCTCTGTGATGCTCCACGCATTACGTAATCACGTTGGAAAGGTCACACGTGACGTAGGTGGAAGTACCGCGGTAGGGTGAAAAACACCATCTCATTTTCTCCTCCAACTTCAAAATCATCCGACATCGTTGTTTTACCTTTTCTGTAAAGGGCGTTTGACTTAGTCTTTGACGTTCACTTTGTAAACACTGGATCGGTACTTCCACCTACGTCATACGTGACCTTTCCAACGTGATTATGTAATGCGTGGAGCATCACAGAGCAGTGCAAGACGAGCATTTGTGGTTAAAAAGTATATAATTTTTATTTTTTTATAGAAAATGGCCGATGGTTTCTCTAGATAAGACTCTTATTCCTCGTCTGGGATCATGTAGAGCTCTTTGAAACTGCACTGAAACTGACATTTGGACCTTCAACCCGTTGAACCCCAGTGAAGTCCACTATATGGAGAAAAATCCTGAAATGTTTTCCTCAAAAACCTTCATTTCTTTTCCACTGAAGAAAGAAAGGCATAAACATCTTGGATGACATGGGGGTGAGTAAATTATCAGGAAATTTGAATTCTGAAGAATTTTAATTCAGACTCAAACATGTTCCACAGACACAAAACATGCTTAATTGCACCCATAAATTATTTACCCATTTTTTTTAAATTATTTTTATAAATGTTATATACATGCTATATAGTAACTATTATACAATGTTGATGTCTCCTCTGCAGGGTTTGAACCTGCAGCCTTTCAGAGACCATCTTAAGGTTGTTGTTTTGCTCCACTCACAGTTTTGGCGTCTTACCAGAGACATACAAGTTAATACATAGGCTGAATGTTGAGATTCCGGTTGTGAATTATCAAATGAATGTTTTTAGTTTTAACAGGCTTGGTCTTAATTTTAGAGCAGATTCCACAATATGTAGAATGGCTTCTCATATCATTTCTGTCTGACTAATTGTTTATGCTTTTCTAAATGTAATAATTATGAATTATGCAATGTTTTTCTGCCCTGTTTAATTTCACAAGATTTTAAATCAAAAGCATGCTTACGTGATGTGGCACTTGATTTAGCAACGTCTAATCTAATAATCCTGCAATTTGGGTGGCACCAAAATTATAACAACTGTAAAAAAACACACCAGATGTCTATTAGAATGTACGCAGAATAGGTTATGTTTATCATAACCTTCTCAATCAGGCACATGAATATGAAAACGATATAATAGCAAGTCATATATCCCCTGATCAGCCATTTCAACGCAAAATGCGAATTGCGAAATCAACAACTCCTTGGAGCAAAAGTCGATCTCACTCACCACCTTCTCGGTCGTTTAGCCGGCATTCCTCGAGCACATTTACTGGAATCGACAGCAGCATGGATGTGAGATCCTGCTTTCCCGCCACAGGAATGTCTAGTTTGCAACAGTCCTCGGATAAGAGCGAACTGCTCTCTCTCTCTCACACACACACACACTCACACACACACACCGACACCGGCGGACGCGTGAGACTCAAATAGTCTTCTGCACGAACTAAGAATCTAATCGCTCTATGTGAACCGGCTCTTATTCATGACTCGGATGAACCGATTCGCAAGGTGCGAGTGAACATCAAATGAAAACGAAATACGCTAAAACAATACCATATATACATAAAAATGCAAGTAAAGATATAATAATACACATTCATATCTAAGCAAAATACTTTTGCACTACAAAAGAAATTTTGAAAAGAGAGCCACGGAAATGCACTGCAGTTGGATGTGTATTAACATTAAACAGCGTTTACATTGAAAATGAACTAGTAGCCTACTTTATCCAAAGACTCAAATGAATTGAATCATTGAAACGAACCGTTCGCACGAGTCGACTCGCTGTAACGAATCCCTGCGCCAGTAGGAACTGAGAGCGCAACAGTATAAGAGTTTCTGCTCGGAGAGAGAGAGAGAGAGAGAGAGAGAGAGAGAGAGAGAGAGAGAGAGAGAGGAGGAGCCGATAATGAGCCAGAGCAAACTCTGTAATCGCTTCTTGTTTCACTTCTTCATGTCCTCACAGTCTCCCGCTGCCGATCCGAGACTGACAGTCTTACATTATGCTTCACTTGAACTAAATGTCGAGAACAGGCTGCGTGTCTGGGCCACTAGAACTGGTTTTACAACCTGATGAGTTTGTGCAGGCTTAGAAATAGATCAGAGTTTCATCTAACCGCACGAGTGATTGTAAATGCATAAATAAACAAACCAACTGTGTAATTTAAAGAACAGGAGAGCTGCTGTAAAAGCTATAGCAAATAAACGTGTTCTCTCTCACTCTTACACACATCGTTTTTAGTCTTTTATGAAGACTCTCTGTGATTCTTTTCTTTTTTTTTGCGTTTTACATTAAAAATTTATATTTACATCATATGATTTACAAGCTGTTTTCTGCATAAGGACTGAAATTTTGTCAAAAAAACATTTATTATAGCTTGTCAAATTTGCCCCTATTTGGGTGTGAGCAAAAACACGCCATTTTTGTGTGTGTCCCTTTAAATGCAAATGAGCTGCTGCTCCCAGCCCCCTTTCCAGAAGAGGGCGGAGCTTTAACAGCTCGCGCTTCGGTCGCTCAACAACAACAAAGCTGGAGAATCTCACGCAGCCAAAATGAGGATTGTCAGTAACGGTGTTCAGCCTTACATTGTTCAAACCGGAGTCGACACTGATGGAGAGACTCAGGAAGAAGTTACAACTTTTAGACGTTTCTGAATGGTTAGTGGATAAATTTATGTAGTTGCTGTGGAGTTGATTCAACTCATCCACTAGCATGTGCCGTCATGTTAATCCTTTTTCGTTGAATTGACCCTCGTTTGTGAAGCAGTCCGGTGTAAAATGACGGCATGTCAACAACACTCTACTACAACAACTCTTCCTCTTCTCTAAAGCAGCCCAACATGGCCCCGCCCCCTTTGTTGTGTGTTCTCGGGGGCGGGGTTTATGTAAATTTTAGGGTTAGTGATGTCACTAACCCAGGAAGAAGCTCGTTGTAGTCCCTACCAGCCGTTTGTTGTAGTCCTTAAACAAAAATATCTCCCTTTGCATTGAACTTTGAGCGCTGTAACTCTGCAGATGTTGTTTATGATAACTAAAGTAAAAAAAGTGAAATCATAATCAACCACCCCTTTAAATGAAACACACACACACATCTTATATTTTTGGGTATATGTAGCTCATATACATTTAAAGCAAAAGGTTTTGCGCTATAGCATATCTTTCCTCCAATAGCGTTATTATTATGGTGAAATCTCATTTATCATTTTTTGAATGTGCATGATGCAGAAAGCTCAGTTTAGAAACAAGGCCACAATGTTTTCCTCAGTATATGACAGTGACGTATTTTCCCTTCATTTCATGTCTCCTTCATCTGATCTTTTGTTGATGTTGCTTTTTGTTCTTTGAAAGTCACGAAAATATACAAAAACAAACAAATAACAATCTAGAGATTTAGTATTGTGTTGTAAACTTGCTATGAATGACAGGAAATTAAACTGTTTTCCTTTTCAGCATATTTAGTCTGCAGTCGAGGCTAAAGAGAACTGAACTGTGACGAGAGTTTCACTTTTAGTCTGAGGAACAGTGTTTATACACACACACACACACACACACACACACACACACTCACTCGAGGCTGGAGACGGCTCTCTGCACTGAAATATACTGCATGCACAATGAAAAATAGACAACTGAAAAGAAGTTGCTCTATTCTGTTCAATGACTGAGACAGAGTTGACTGAATGTCTGATGAAAGTCAAGCACTCTTGTCAGTGTGTGTGAGTGTGTGTGTGTGTGAATGAGTGTTTAAGAGTGTGTGTGAGAGTGTGTTCCTGCACACATATAAATCCAAGATCCAGCTGTGTACAGATGGGAGTTGGCAGATAGAGAGAGTGTTAGTACAAAAACAGTCATGGACCTGCACCTGTTTCCCAGTGTTTGACAGCATGAAAAACTCCCTCACTGATGCTTATATAAGGGAAAGGGCATTAGCTCACTGATTGGACTGTTTTAATTGGATGTTTATAGAGCTATTTCTTGCTATTTTGGTGGAAGTAAACAGATGTTTTCCCCTCCATATACACAAGTACAGATTTTCGGTTTCAGATGCATCCTAATTCTGTCAGAGAAACAGGAACAACATGTGATTGCATTTACAATTGCAATAATTTAAGTTCCCCTGGAGTAAAATAAATGCCTAGCAGGTTCAACGGTGAAAGAGTTTTATCAATAAATGGAAACACGCCTGAATGTAAATCACAAGACTGAAATGTGCAAAATTCGCCCTGTCGTTTATATGGAGATACACGTTCATCCATTTTTCATGAGTTTTGACTGAATCACTTACAATTACCAAAGCAGCTTATTACAGGAATCTAGCCGTGATTCTTCTGAACACATGTATGGAGTCACAGGATAAGAGTCTGTTAGCTGCGGTCTGACTGTCCGATTCAATCTCAGGGCAAGAACGGCCACAGTTTGTGCTTCTGTCATCAGCACCATCTCATGTATTTCTTCTGAAACGCAGCATTATTGTGTTAACTGTGTCTAATATGGTAATGCCACATATATATTGATCTTTTCATGCGGCTTGAGCGCAGCTCATCCATCTCTTCTTCTTCTTCACCCTCTCCTCCTCTTGCGATATTTGTCAAAACTGACATTATTGATCCTAATGTCTTCTTACTCTGTTCGCTGTACAGGAAAGTCCATCTTTCTGCTCTCCGTCTCCTCTCGCAGAGTATCTGTTGACAAAGAAATACACAGAAATGTATTGTATTCTCAATAAATGTTGTGATATATTCTGTACAGGTTCAGAGTACAGTATAAACTGTGTACAACGGAGCAATGTTGTGTCTTCTTTGGCACACGTGGTTATGTAATGTGATGGATGAAGTATAGCCAGCCATCCATTACTGCAAACAAACCCTGCGGCTGAAACAAGATCCTCATCACCCTGTCTGGCTTTAGTTTTTATTTTGTACATTATATTACACACAAGGCTATTTAATATTATTTCAGTTGAAGATATTTGATTATACAAGCACAGCTGTGGAAGTATAGTTTGCATTTGACAAGAGTTAATTTTGCCAACAATCAGAAAGATTCATTCCAGAGATCCATGAAGTAAACAGACGTGTGTTGAAATTTGAACAGTTGGTTATTTTAGAATTTGTAGCCTCTCACCTGATCTTCTGGGGGTAGATCAATGGATGAAAACAAATAAATATGTAAATAAATGTTGTTTAGATAACTATAATGACATTCTTTATGGTACACTAGAGACTCCAGATCATAATATCTCACTTTTACACGCATATATGAGTTCTGCTCAATGTTATGCTCATGAAGCACGTAAAAAGGTCTCATACTCTTTGGTGTCATCTGTGTCGCAATATGTTGGCATCCAATATTTCTTTCCAAAATGAGCTGGGAAACAGATATTGTACCTACAATAAACCAAAGCTGCTGTGAGTGATAGGAAAACAGATGAAAATGTGTGCTTGATGACTGTCTGACAGCAGATGAGAAAGCATGTAATAGTCAGAACCATGACTTTAATGGTGTACATTAAAGCTTTTTATTCCAAGCAGTACAGCGTAAAAATGCGGAGTTGCAGAGCTTGTGTCCTAATGGGCTTCAGTGTGGCCGTATCTCTCTCTCCTGGAGCCCAGAGAATTGATTTTCCCTCCACCGCAACCTGCGTGAATATATTTTACTCCATCTTTTTATTTTTCCATTAAGAATCCACAGTCCACTGAGAAAACTGCCCACCGTAAGAGAGATTATTTTATTTCTGACTCAAAAAAAAAGTTCACGAAGGACTTGAGGACACGGAGCAACACATTTTGTGGGGAAAGAAATCATAAAACTAGTTTATTTTCTTTAAAAATCATATATTATGTATGAGTATATATTTATAGTATGAGGTGCCATAAAGTAACATGTTTTGCATAACATCTAAATTTACTTAAAGCCTTCATGTATAATGCATTATAATACTTATCTATCATTGTTACACTTTTAGAAATTATAATGAATTAAAACACATGACAAACCACCAAGATGTAATAGGAGTCTGCATTTTAACTTTGATTGCAATTATTTATGAACAGACATAATGCATTATAACGTACATATGAACACCTTTTGTAATGCATTAAATAAACTAAAGTGATCCCTTAATTACCCGTGCTTAATTATACTGAATGTGTTCTTATAATGTACTTCAAATCTAAAAAAAAATGTATTGCAGATTGTACCATATTCTGTTTATTTTGATAAAATAACTGAATTTACTTGGTCAATATATGTCATTAAAATTTGTTTATTTTAAAAATAGAGAATTTAATTAATTAAAAAATTATATTAACCTATTTTTTTTTAAATGAATTAATTACAAAATGAAAAGATTTCTGCTTGAGAGAGATCTCAATGATTTAATAACTTTACTGTAACAATAAATGATTAATATCATATTTATATCATAATAGTTTCATTATAAATATGGTGATGAACACCCAACATAATATTTAATATTGACCATATAAATGAAATAGTCCCAAATTGTACCCCAAATATATTCTGCAGTCTTTAAAAAAACTGTTGATTTAATTAATTTGAACAAATCTGAAAATAATTAACAATACATTTGTATTAAAATACCTTTGTATAAATATTAATCAACTAGTCTGTGATGTTAGACAGGCATTTTTCCATCTCTCAACCATTTGCTTGTTCACTCAGCTCCAACATTTCTGTAATAAAAATATAAAGTGACTAGCAGAAAAAATCTAAGGTGACTGTCTTTGTGTGAGACTTTTTCCAGGCCAAATAGGGTGTGATAGTGTCACACACACACACACACACACAGACATCCTTTCCGGTCTGAGATACTTGTTATGACGCTAATCCTGAAATGATTTGAAGTAGGCTACTTAAGCATGCAACAGCAATAACTTTACACTTAAGCTGCAAATCATTAATCTTTACAGTAGTGTTTGTGATAAGACGTCTTCAGAAAGGGAATGTTTGCATGTGGGAACATTTCTAAGCTGCTGCGTGTCGTACACACAAACGCATGAGTTTGGGTCAGAGGACGGACAGGAAATAGCACTGAAATTGACCGGTCTGTAGGGGCGACCCAAACATGGACACAACTGCAGTCAGTTCAAGTCACATTTTAACTCTCGGATAATAAAGACTTCTTACAGTATATTCACGTCACAAACTTGCACTTTGGCCCAACAGTGTTTGCTTTTAGATACTGTTTTATACCGCAGGATCCGGAAACAGACTGAGAGCGGAGAGTGGCGTGACATTCCTCTATACACTTAGTTTATAAACCTCCTGCAGAAACTCTTTAAACAGTAAAAGAGAGATTAAAATTGTGTTTAGCTTTAGTAACACTGTCGTAACACTTTACCATAAGGTTCAACATTAGTTGACTAACAATGAACAGCACTTTTTACTGCGTTTTTGTTAACACTTTACAATAAGGTCCCATTAATGCATTAACAAACATTAACAATGAGCAATACATTTCTTACAGTATTTATTAATCTTTGTTAAGGTGTGAAAAACAACTGTTAATTGTTATTTCATGTTAGCTCAAATCCATGAAATATTAACAACTTTTGATAATAGTAGTAGTAGGCTAAATGTTGAAGCTTATATTAACTAAGATTAATAACCGTTTTAGCATTTTTCATTGTTAGTTCATGTTGACTAATATTAACAAGTGGAACCTTATTGTAAAGTGTTACGACACCAGTGGCCGTTAAGTGAACTGCAGCAGCAACTTCCTGTTCCGCGTAACAACAGACTGAATGTGATTCAAGGCCCTGCAAACTCATGGTGAGTTTCTTTTTCGTTCTTCGCTTGGAAGTAAAAATAAGTTGAAAATGCCTTTGCAGTGATATACTGTTAGTGAACATCCCGACGCGTCCACACTGCTGAGAGAGACGGTTAGATGAATATGTAAATCTGTGCTGCGCGCGCTTTCCTCTCAATATCAAAATAAACACAACAAAAATGCTAGCGTGAGAAAACAGCATTTAAGCATCTGATCGTAGCGATGTGGCTCTGCAATTCACCGGCATCATATCAACCAGGTGAGGTAAGTGAAATTACACTGTTAGTTTTATTATTATATTTCAGACTGTAGACTCTAGATCTTTGTGAGACTAGAGTTTGAATTAATCTCGTTTGACACAGTGACATTACAGTACAGAATGGCTCTTTCGGCAATTGTAAGCATTATAGACAACCTAGGACGTCGCGGAAGGTCTCGTTCATTACAAGCTGTTCATACATTGGCAAGCGATTAAAGCTGCAGTCCGTGAGTTTTGCCTCTTTGTCGCCATCTCTGTTTGAAACCTGCAATTGCAGTTATATGCAGAATTATTATTGTTATGTGTGTTGTGCATCAGCACGACTCCTCAGCGCGGATCAATCTAATGTTTGCTGTCAGTCACCACACCGGTGTAGATACTGCACTTCAGAATCGGTGATTAAATCTAACGATCGCTTAGCTCGGATTACGTCAAAACGTGCAAATTATTATTATTATTGTTATACTTTTTTCTCAAATTGTTAACGTTAACAGCATTAGCATTGCGTGACTGTGTATTTAGTGTGTATTAGCATTACCTGTAGATTTCAATTTCTGTAGCCACTCCGCAGTTCGAAGTCTTTTGCTTTTGACTTCGGGTGAATCTCCAGCTGATTTGGACCTTTCTGGATTACAATCCGCCATCAAAGTGATTAATTCAATTATTGCAGCTGCTGTGAGAAAAGACTATAAATAATCCTCACATGATATAACCTACTAGCTGGGACAATCCTACCATTGTGAATCGGGCTAAGGTAAGGAGATAGTGGGCAGAGCAAAGCAACAGGCAGCTGGAGATGTTGTACTTCTCATTCACAATGAACGTTTCTGCACTCAGCATCTTCTGAAAGATCTCTGTAAATCAAACTCTTACCGGTGGTGCCTATTCAGTGGAGTGGCTCAGACAGGCTAAACACCATTTTACAGTCTCCAAGCAGGAGGGCAGATATTGAACCACTTAACTTGAGTCTAATTTATGAGGTGAAAAGTTTGCAGCGACTCAGGCCGTTGAGGACACAGACATCAGATTTATAATGAGACTTGCAATAGGTGTGGATTTACTGCAGAATCGTTACATCATCTTCCCAGCTACGTCACAGTCGCGGCTACTGTACTGCCTGAGCGGGCTGATTCTGTACGGCAACCCCAGAGTGCTTTTCCACTTTCTCTAATCGGTGTACTTTCCCTTTACCCTGTATCTACCCTGGTATCAGCAGAGCGCTTTCTTCTTGAAGAAACTAATTATTAATGATCCACTCTCCTAGCTGTGCAACACCGATATAATAGTTCTCTCAGTGCACAGATATTATCACTTTATAGAGAGTAAGAAAATCACAGGACAAACGAACAGAGTGCTGCTTAGTGATACTTAAGGGCCAGACTGAATACTTTCAATGTGTCAGCAACACTAATCTAATAATATACAATATAGTTAATTTATTTTACACTGATGTAGTGACATATTTCTAGGAGAATCATGAATCATTCCTTCGTTGTATTTTGGTAATGATAGCTATAGTGGGTAATAATAACAATAAGCACATTGTACTCATTCATTACTGCTTTCAGACAAAAGTCTACTGATGACAAGGATTTACAATCACAATTCACTGCCTGTAGTACTGTAGAACGAGTTCCACCTTGTGGCCATTTATGTAAAAACGTTTTGAGGACACATGTATATATTTTCTTTAGCTAGATTGACTGTGAAAATAGTGTCCGTTTCTAAAACCAACTCAGTGATCTTTACCCTTGGGACAAATTCTTGAGAGTAGCTTCTCCAAGTGTCAGTTTTCAATTGTTTTGGACACTGTGTGAAACATGCAGTTATGAAGATGTTTAAAAAATGAACTGAAAAGCTTTTAATGTTGTATCTCAAGATTTACTTTCAGAATGGTTTGGCAAAAACAGTCATTGAGTTTGCATAAAAACCAAATAACATTGCCATTAGATTTTAGTTTGCTTAAGATTCAAAGAAAAACCCTGCAAATAATGCATTACAGGTGTCTATATATCCATATGGTGACAGAGCTTTTTCTAAAATGTATTTGTATTGTGACCCAAAACTCCCAACATAGAGCAGTGTGGTTTAAGAAAATTGGATTTATTTGCTTTCATTGCAATATAAGCAGTAACCTTGATTCGCTGTAATGGATTAGATCAATGATTTACTTGATGAGTGAATATCAGGATGAGGGCATGCATGATTTTAACGTTATTCTCTGAGAATGCAGCCACAGAAATGCTCCTGTTCACATACCCTGTGAAAACAAAGGAGAGTTATATAAACTTCAGCCTTTATATTGAACAAAGATTATGCAATCCAGCATTTTCATAGGTGTATTTTCAGTACATCGTAGGAATATAAAGAACAAGTGATGTTCATTTCAACATTCAAGGAATGTTCTGTAGTAAAGCACAACAAAATAGGCATCAGCCTACATTAACCAGACTCTTGTTGCAGTTTTTGAACTCACTGAAATGGGACATTTAGAATTTCATTGATGTTTAAAGTGGCCACCATAATCCTGAAACTATAGTGAAACAATTGCTCTTGGGTGAAACAGTTCTCATGCACTGCTGTTTCATTAAGTGTTTGCACTTTGTTGTGCGTTTAGAAGTCGCTGGAAAGGATCGGTCACTCACAGGGTTTTGGACTGGATGCAAGATCTCTGACTGTACGGTGGATGAAGATGTGCTCCAGTTCTGAAGAGAGAGAGTGTATTTAGAAAGCTCTTTACTTTCCACATAATTCTCACTGGATTCCAACACAGTATTATTCATTCTGCAATATTGTGTCTGCTGATGAAAAAGTTACTTACCTGTATGAAGCCAGAAAGGTTCACGGCAACATCTCCAGCGATATTTAACGCTGACACTTTTTCCAGCGGTATACGGTGCTTGAATGTGTACTGCTCCTTGCCATTCACGTATACCTGATGATCCAAAGCAACACAACTCGTGTGAGGACAAGTTCCTAGAGTTCTTTTACCGATGTGCAGTGACTCATACAAAACACATACCTGATATCCTTCGGATTTGATGACAGTGAACATCTCAAAAGCTTGTCCCTTTATAAAGGGGTTATCAGAGACACTTTCCTCGCCCACCCATTCTCCGTTCCTGGAGCTGTTCATGCCCACATTTGAGCCCATTCGGGAGGCGACGTGGAAAGCAATATCATGCTTGTCAGTAGGCCCAGTCTTGAAATTTATTCTAAACCTGCATAGAAGATGAGAAATGTTAAATGAATCAAATCCAGGTAATAACTTACCTCTCTAACTAACTAGGGGTTCTCAACTCTGGTCCTCGAGAACCACTTTCCTGCAGAGCTTAACTCCAGTCCTAAACAAACACACCTGAACAAGCTAATCAAAGTCTTCAGGACTAGTAGAAAGTTACAGGCAAGTGGGTGTAATGAGAGTTGGAGGTAAACTCTGCAGGAAAGTGGACCTCGTTACCTTAACTCTAAGTCAGTGCATATCTGAGGATGTGGTCTAATCCTGACTGAACTCTAGTATTACACTCATTTTATACTTGGTTGCATAATCAAGGCCAAAGGAATAATTGCTTACCGGTCAGCATTTGTAGGAACAACTCCCTGCAAGTACAAGGCCATGCCTTCTCTCAGTTCTCCTGAAATTGGGCCCACATAAGGAATTTTCTGTAGTAAAGCACAAGAAAACAGACATTATCCTATATTAACCAAATTCTTGTTGGAGTTTTTGAACTCACTGAAATAGTAAAAAAGTATTCTGTATGTTGTGTTAAAGTTCACAATGTAGAAAGGCTAATATAAGTCAGGAGTGCAGGAAAGGCTGAGGGATCACTCATGAAATCAGAGATGGTCTGGAAGCTTGACTGAAATGTAAAGCTCATGTTGTCGGCCACTCAGAAGGATGATGGGCTGATGCACAGGTGGATTCTAGATTCGGGATGAGCGTTGCAGGTGGTGGTCTTGGGTTTATACTCTCAGTAGGTGGGAGTGGTTCAGCCTTCAGGGCGCTTTTAGCCTCAAGGCATTTCAAAATTAATAATGGGTTCACTTTAGCTTAGCAACCCAAAGGCAAAATTTAAAGCTATGATGGACGAGATGATTTGCATTCTCACAACAGTTTTGCCCAAAGCCACATTGTGCATCAGTGTTGAAAGATTAAGCATGAAAGCATTTTACAGTTCATCTGAGGTGACTTGTCCAGTACTTTGCATTTTGTTGTCTTAAAATATAACAATCTCTGCATAAAGAAATAATTAACCTGCTGTCAGTTTTGAGTTTTACTTATAAGCATTGCTGGGTAGATTACTTACAAATTACTGAATACAATAAAAGTTGTAGTTTATAACGTAACCTATTACATTACACATTTTAGGTAATATAATCTGACTACTTTTTGATTACTTTTGACCTGACTCATTTCTAACATAAATTTGAATAATATAATCTAAAATAATCAAAAAAAAAAAAAAAAGTATTCAGTTTTTTTGCTGTCAACAACATGGTGCATTAACATTACATGAAAGGTTTGGGAAGTAACTGTATATAATTATACTCCCCTAAATTCCACAAAATATAAGTATTTAAAATGCAATATAATCTAATTACAAGTGTTCAATTGTTGTAATACAGATTACATGTTGTTACGTGTGGTGCTGCAGGGATGAGGCAATACACGGTAATCCACAACGTAAGGGTCTTTAATGAACGTAGGAGCAGAAACACAACACTAACACGCAGTAAGCTAACAATAAGAACAGACAGGGAGTGAGTCCATGATAAAGGGAGTGCTAATGATAAAGTCCAGCTGCAGGTGATGAGTGCTGATGGGGAGATGACGAGGGAAGTGAGTGCAGGTGTGGAGACAGGAGGATCCTGGGAAATGGAGTCCGGGAACGAAGGGAACTGTGACACATGTAATCAGTTGCACAGCACTGATTTAAGCATACCTGCGATCACAAGGAGCTGTAGCTTCTATTTTTTTTTTTTTACATTTTGTTTAATAGTGGTAAACTACTAAATGAACCTAATCAAGAGCAGTTCATGATAAACATTGTCAGTCCAGAAGGCTGCATTTATCTTGCAAGGCCTGATGCACAAATCCAATATTTTAAGCAGCTGAGCTACAGGTTAGCAAGTTAGATTATAAAAACTAGGGACAAGTACATGAGCTTGGTATCGGGCTGAAAAAAATGGTATCGGTGCATCCCTAATAAAAACACAAGGTAATGCAAAAATAATAACTTTGCAGTTTTTCATACCAACCTAGGATTATGCATCAACCGTTCAATGTTTAAGCATAATAATTAATCAAAAATCCATGTTTGAATGCTTAAAAGTTCCAGTCATCTAATGTTAATCTACTACAGCGTGCATTTACTACTTTTTTTCTCCAGTTGACAGAAACAATGGTATTGTCAAGGTTGTGTCTCCTTGTTGTTAACAATGTATTGATTAGTACAGCTCATGTTGTAGCATAATTATAAGAAGTAGTCTGACAGTTGTGTAATTTATAGCATGTTGTGAAATTTCAACTAACCCTGTTCCAGTCGGAGGGCAGACCTGTGACTTTGATTATCAAATGCTTTGTTCAGTCAGCAGAATTCTCTTATAAGTGAAAAGCACGAAAGGCAACATCCAGGATCAGAACGTAACGCTGTTCTTTCTTTGTGCTGTTCATGCATACGCAGCTCATCTTTGAAAGGAAGGATTTCAGTAAACTCCACTTGACTATAAAAATCACTGTAAACTATTCTGTGGTTTGGGGCACATACAGTTCAATATAAAAATAAGAATCAAGCAATACATTTGGCTAAATACAGAATTTAAAAAAAAATATATACAAAATTACAGTCCAGTTTAATTCCTCCATGTCACAAACAGTTGATGAATATTTATTTACAGTTAATGAATTTGCATGTGATTTGTGTAACAGCTGGAAAGGTTACATTAAGCTGTTGTTGCCAAGTATTTGATTTATGCTAATTTATGAAAATGTTAAATTATGCTTGTGACACACATTATTACACCCTCCTGTGATTGTGTTCACTGGGTTTGGAATTTGTGTAAAACCCAGTTATGCTTTTGGCTATGCTTGTGCAGGAGCACAGACTATTATTACATAAGCTTTTGTACTTTAATGCCTAATTCAAAGTACATTTTATGTGACTTAAAGCCCTGATGGTCTTCCCTTTAGTGCTGTGCATCACTACTCATCATTTACATCACAAGCATGATGTCAGTTATTAAGTAACATGTTGTCAACATGACAGTTTAAGTATACTAAAATGAGTAAATAAATGAGAAACCGAAGAGGGAAAAAACTGTTTTGCCAGTGTGCAAATATTCACATCTGATGTTAAAAGGTATATCCATGTTTCCATTTAAAATCTTCATCTTGCCGAACATTTGCGTTTAGTGTGAAAGGGCCTGAAGGTGGATCCTTACCCCCTTTTTTGACTGAGAACCCTTGAATTAAAGGCTTTTTGCTTAGTATGGATGCACAAATGAAGCTGCAATTCTATACAACACACTGCTGCTATTATTAATAGGTTGCTATTAAGTTATGAATATTATCTTTCATCTAAACGCCACTGCCAGGAACAGCTGATATGTTTTATTGTGTTATGTAAGCTGTAGGTTAACTTTCAGTCACGTCTGACAGTAATTTACAGTGTGTTATAAAGATGTTACTTTCCGTGATCATTGTCAATGCAGCCAGAGGCAGATATGAGAGATATGAAATGCATAATTCTCACAAGAACAAAGATAAATCATTTTCAAGCTGCCAACTTCGGTGACGGTAGAAGAGAAGATGATCATAGTTCTCAGTGTTTCTTTATTTGCAGGATTGCTTGAAAGGTTGGAAATGTGCATCAGGGTTTTACATTAAGAATATATTAACAGTGAACGGAGACTAATTACATGTAGGGAAAACAACATGGGGTTGTGTTGAGTGTTGTAGATACCCATTAATGAATTACAAAGTATTCACTGACTGAATCTGTAATGGGCTAGTCATATGGACTAGTTACCTGGGACTTGCTCAAATAACCACTAGGTGGTGCTGAAAGTAAGTGTGAACCCAAAGTAAGCTGTTTTAACACAAGGGGATTTGACTTTTTCTAAGTCTGTATTAAAAAATAAAATAAAATAAAAAAAACCCAGCCATATCTCTTGATGGGATGCATGTGCAAATTGTCACATTTGAATACACTTTAAAGAGATAATGCATTAAAAAAAAAAAAAAAAAAAAACTCCATTATTTACTCACCTGCATGTCATTCCAAACCTGTATGCTGTTATTTTTCCCTGGAAGACAAAAGCAGTATTTCTGAGGAATCTTCACACAGCTCCTGTCACTACAAGGACATGAACGGGCTCTCAAACCGGACCGAACGATTCTTTCATGGACTGAACAGATTCATTCATTCGTGTCACAGCAGTTCTCCAGCTAACAGGGAAGATTCAGTGCTTTTTTGCCATGTGTGTGTGTGTGTGTATATATATATATATATACACACACACACACACACACACACACACACACCAATCAGGCATAACATTATGACCACTTGATGTAAAAGAAAACGTGATTCATCAGACCAGGCCACCTTCTTCCATTGCTCCGTGGTCCAGTTCTGATGCTCACGTGTCCACTGTTGGTGCTTTCGGCGTTGGACAGGGGTCAGCATGGGCACCCTGACTGGAACAGAAATTATTTTTATTATTAAATAAATAACACTCATTAGCATTGTAACAGGCAAAGGCCCGTTGCCGTGTTCTCTCTGACTGAGTGTAATATTACTGCACACCACAGGAGACTCTGGTGTATGGTATATCCCCAGGTGTGTAGTAGAGTAAGTTAGATTTGTTGGGCAGAGGAAGCATGGCCTGCCTTCTGTGTTACCACAAACCAGTTTGAGTCCTGATTGGGAAACTTAGGTTTTAAGCTCAAAGTAAGGAGTATTTTCTTTTCTTTCCCTTTATTCATTCTATATATTTTCTGGTGTGGTTTTGTACGGGTTTGTAATCAATTCACATGCTTATTCTATGTTTTCTGTATGGTTTGAGCTTGTTTGCTAAGTGGCCTCCTTGCTAATGTTAAGTGTGTCTTATATTGTAGAAGGACTCTTTGTTGCTACTAGCAGTTTTATGGCAACCATTCATTGCTTGGAGTTCAAAAGATGATGTCCATTCATGAACTGTATCTTTACTTCACCTTGTGGATCTTTTGGATCTCATGCACGAGGATTGTGAAGAGTGAACTGTTCTTTTTGGGGTTGATTTATTCTTTTTGGATTGGAGTTATTCTATGTTCAAGACCACCATTGCCATCTTTACTGGTTTCAAGGACTGTGAAACCTCTTTACAGCTGAGCCTGCCTACATTCGGACGGTCTGTTTTTTCACATGCTAATTGTTTGTTTTGTTTTCAGTATCCATTGTTGGTTTATTATCTATATTTTTGTTTGTTTGTTTGTTGGTTTATTAATATAAAATTGCAAGAACACATTTTCATATCCTGACTGCTCTATGTGATTTATACCTGGTTTAGATTATGTCTATGTAAGTTGGCGGTTTCCTTTCCTTAAAAATCAGACCTATAGCAGTCTTGCACTTAAAGTGGTTGACGCAGTTATAGCATCCAGATGGACTACATGTCTTTTTATTAATATAAATGATGCATAAACAATAATCAAAACACTTCTACAGACGCGACCACACTCACCTCACGATAAGGTGCACAAACGGTCATGAATGATCATTTTGCTACAATTTCTGCTTGAACATATATAATCATTCTGTAATACATAAATTGGTACACATACTCGCTCTTCTGGTGTCACATGTTCAGTTTAGTTCAGTCCTGTCTTGTCTGCATTAGCCCTCGTTAGTCACTATGGTTTCTAATTAGTCTAGTCTTGTCAGCTGTTTCCGTTTAGTAGTCATTATCTGTGTATTTAAGTTCCTGCCTGTTCTGTGTTCGTTGTCAGTTGTCGTTTGTGTTTATGGTGTTGTATTGCTTCTCATTCCCCTGAATATCATCATTAAAGTCTGTTTATTGGATTCTCCTTCGTCGTGCGACCCTGAAGTGTTACACCCGGAGCCCAGAGACTTGATTTTCCCTCCACCGCAACCTGCGTGACTATATTTTACTCCATCTTTTTATTTTTCCATTAAGAATCCACAGTCCACTGAAAAAACTGCCCACCGTAAGAGAGATTATTTTATAGCTGACCCAAAAAAAAAGTTCACGAAAGACTTGAGGACACGGAGCAACACATTTTGTGGGGAAAGAAATCATAAAACTAGTTTATTTTCTTTAAAAATCATATTAATGTATGAGGTGCCATAAAGTAACATGTTTTGCATAACATCTAAATTTACTTAAAGCCTTCATGTATAATGCATTGTAATACTTATCTATCATCGTTACACTTTTACTATATACTACAACTATAATGAATTAAAACACATGACAAACAACCAAGATGTAATAGGAGTCTGAAAATATCATAAAGCATTTTGGTTGCAATTATTTATGAACAGACATAATGCATTATAATGTACATATGAACACCTTTATAATGCATTAAATAAACTAAAGTGATCCCTTAATACCTGTTAAGGGAGCCAAATTACCCTGAAAATTAAGTGTGCTTAATTGTATTGAATGTGTTCTTGTAATGTGCTTCAAATCTAAAAAAAAAGCATATTTAAAAAAAAAAAAGTATTGCAGATTGTGCCATTGTCACAGAGTCGCGACCATCAACCCATCGTCACCAGCAGCTCCTCATCAGCACTCACTATAAACACTCACACAACCTGCACTCCCTGGTCTGGTCTTTACATACACGACACAGACTCCCTCACCTGACCTCACCTGCTACAGTGGATACCTGTTACCTGTCATCCGTCGTCTGCTTCAGTTCTGTTCCTGGTCATCTCCGTTGAACCTGCAAAGAGACATTACCATTATCATCAAGCTAAGTCATCATTTCATCTCTGAACTGTTTATCACCAGTCTGCATTCCCATCCAGTTCCGTGCCTCTGTTTAAATAAACTCTGTGCTGTTACAGCTTACCTGTCTGCCTCCTTCCGCTGTGTGACACAACCATATTCTGTTCATTTTGATAAAATAATTGAATTTACTTGGTCAATATATGTAATTAAAATTTGTGCGTTTTAAAATACAGATTTTAATTAACGTATTTTTAAAAATTAATTACAAAATAATAAGGATTCTGAAGTCATTAAATAATTGAACTTTTACTGTAACAATAAATTATATCTTATATGATTAATATCATATTTTTTTAAATATAATTGTTTCATTATAAATATGGTGATGAAAACCCATCTTGAATCTAACAATTGACAAAGTCCCAAATTTTACCCCAAATATTTCTACATATTTGTCAGTTATCAAAAAAAATAAATAAAATAATTGTTGATTTAATTAATTTGAACAAATAATTAACAATACATTTGTATTAAAATACCTTTGTAAATATTAATCAACTAGTCTGTGATGTTAGACAGGCATTTTTCCATCTCTCAACCATTTGCTTGTTCACTCAGCTCCAACATTTCTGTAATAAAAATATAAAGTGACTAGCAGAAAAAATCTAAGGTGACTGTCTTTGTGTGAGACTTTTTCCAGGCCAAATAGGGTGTGACGGTGTTTCTCTCTCTCTCTTTCTCTCTCTCTCTCACACACACACACACACACACACACACACACACAGGTTTGTTTTGCTATCTTAGTGAGGACATTCTATAGGTGTAATGGTTTTTATACTGTACAAACTGTACATTCTCTCCCCCTACACTACCCCTAAACCTACCCATCACAGAAAACATTGTGATTCAACATTTTTAGATTTTTAATAAAACATTGTTTAGCTATTTTAAATATGAGGACTCATAAAATGTCCTCATATTTCATGTTTACGTCGTAATACTAGTGTAATACCCACGTCATTATACAAATTTGTGTCCTCATAAATCAGAAACACACACACACACAGACACACAGACATCCTTTCCGGTCTGAGATACTTGTTATGACGCTAATCCTGAAATGATTTGAAGTAGGCTACTTAAGCATGCGCCAGCATTAACTTTACATTTAAGCAAATCATTAATCTTTACAGTAGTGTTTGTGATAAGACGTCTTCAGAAAGGGAATGTTTGCATGTGGGAACATTTCTAAGCTGCTGCGTGTCGTACACACAAACGCATGAGTTTGGGTCAGAGGACGGACAGGAAATAGCACTGAAATTGACCGGTCTGTAGGGGCGACCCAAACATGGACACAACTGCAGTCAGTTCAAGTCACATTTTAACTCTCGGATAATAAAGACTTCTTACAGTATATTCACGTCACAAACTTGCACTTTGGCCCAACAGTGTTTGCTTTTAGATACTGTTTTATACCGCAGGATCCGGAAACAGACTGAGAGCGGAGAGTGGCGTGACATTCCTCTATACACTTAGTTTATAAACCTCCTGCAGAAACTCTTTAAACAGTAAAAGAGAGATTAAAATTGTGTTTTGCTTTAGTAACACTGTCGTAACACTTTACCATAAGGTTCAACATTAGTTGATGCATTAACTAACAACACTTTACAATAAGGTCCCATTAATGCATTAACAAACATTAACAACAAAGGTGTAAAGAGTACCTGAAAAACATACTTGAATAAAAGTACAGATACCTTACAGTGAAAATTACTCCATTACAGTTTACAAGTCACCAATTCTAATACGACTTGAGTAAAAGTCTTAGAGTATCTGATTTTAACAGTATTTCACTTGTGCTGAATGTAGGCTCAGAGATGCACTAGTCCTTGACACCTAAAAGTGAATGCCAGTGAAAATAAGAAACAATTGATTTGTAAGATGAGAAATCATGTTTATTTTCGAAAATCAAAATAGAATTGAACACCTTAATGTTACAATAAATCAAGGTTAGCCTTGCCGACAAGTCTGAGTGAGTAAGGGCAAAAAGATATGGTACCTTCAATGCCCTTAGATTGCTTCTTTAGAGCAGAAACAAAATGCTGCAGAAAAAGTTAGGTGCCATGCAAAATGTAATGTGTAATTGCATTACTCATCACAAATGTATTGGAGTAAAAAGTACATTTACTTGTTCAAAAATGTAGTCAAGTAGAGAGTAAAAGTTGCCAATATCTTTGATACTCAGTACAACTACAAAGCAGCCAAAAAGATACTTAAGTACAGTAACTAATTACATTTACTCAAATACTTTACACCACTGATTAATGAGCAATACATTTGTTACAGTTTGTATTAATCTTTGTTAAGGTGTTAAAACAAGTACAACTGTTCATTGTTATTTCATGTTAGCTCAGATCCATGAAACAATATTAACAACTTTTGATTTTAATAACATATTAGTAAAATAACTATGATTAAAAAATGTTTTAGAAGCACTTTTTATTGTAAGTTCATGTTAACTAATATTAACAAGTGGAACCTTATAGACCCTTTTCACATTTCCGGGTTTCTCAGAAGCGGAGGTCGTCATAATAGAGGGTATGCAGACGTCACTTTCCCGCCGGAACGCTCCCTCAGCTGGACTGAGTGGCAAAAGAAGCTGCTGCATGACTGGATTTAATAGGGGAAACTGCGAAAACGCGAGTAAAACAAACGATTACACTAAAGGTTGTGCTGGAAAGTGTTCCTTATGACATGTCAAAGAAACCTAATCCACGGATATTGACATGCAGCCAGGAATCGTGTTTCCTGACATTTATGTGTGCCTGATTTCGACGCCGGGGAAATACATAGAGCAAATCGGCCTGTGAACACTTATATAACTACAATATACGTAGATCTAAATCGGAGTGATCACTAATATCAATGCTGTATATTTCGTCATATCGTCCAGCCCTAAAACTTCTATAGTTTTTGTCAGTGTTTATTTAAAAACACCCAATTATGCAGAATATAAGATGGTAAATACTTAATTGATGAGTTGTAAACACAATATATAAAAATACAATATATAGGGTATGATTTTACCCCCAAATCCAACATTTTGACACAAAATGATAACTGTAATACATGTTTCTTCACCTGGAGTCCAGCTGTTTCTGTGAATTGCAGCGACCTATTTGCTTCTTTTTTTTTCTGTAGCTTTCAGCAATATGTAAAAATATTCCTTAGATTTTGTATCAAAGCTATTTGTACAGTCAGTCGCAAAGCTCTTTCCCGTTTTGGATGTGTTTTGTGTGTTTTTCGCGGAATTCACGCTGAAAACCAATACTGCCACTCAGTGGGCGTAACCGCAGTCATAACGGTCGACGGGGACGTCACGTGCATACCCTCTATTGGGTAAAATTCCATAGCGGTCAATGAGAGAACACATTAAATATATTTTTTGTGTTCCCATTTGCTCACATAGCAAAAGAAAAACTCAACAACAGTGTTTTCACAACTTTCATAAAGATGAAAAAAATAGAGATTGATAACAGCAGTCAGAAGAGAGAAAGATGTCATTTTTACCGTCACACCCATAACCGCTGTATTAGAAACACCCTCACAGCAGGGTTAACTATTTTTTTTTTTGTAATTTGATGCAAAGGTAATATAATACTAAGTATAGTGTTATAAATATACATACATAAAAAAAAAAAATGAAAATATAAAAAACGCTGCAAGATTTACGATGCTGATGACCGTTAAAACGCGTCATCACAGTCTGTGAAAAAGGTCGTGTTAAGTGAACTGCAGCAGCAGCTTACTGCTCGTGCTCGCGTAATGTACAAGAGACTGAATGTGATTCAAGGCCCTGCAAACTCACGGTGAATTTCTTTTTTGTTCTTCGCTTAGAAGTAAAAATATGTTGGAAATACATTTGCAGTGATATACTGTTAGTGAACATCCCGACGCGTCCACACTGCTGAGAGAGACGGTTAGATGAATATGTAAATCTGTGCTGCGCGCGCTTTCCTCTCAATATCAAAATAAACACAACAAAAACGACCGAGGTGAGAAAACAGCAGTTAGGGTTAGTTGTGGATATGTTTGCATCAGCTCTGCAGTTCACCGGCATCATGTCGACAGATGAGGTAAGTGAAATTACACTTATGACAGTTTGATTATTATATTTCAGACTGTAGACTCTATCCGCTTGTTAAGTCGTGACGTAAGGAACGCCGTTTCTGGATCCAAGCCTAGACTTTAGAAAGCATCTCCACGGCCGTTTATGAGCGCTATTTATTCATTTTAACATTTTAAAGTTAAACATTTAAAATACTTACAGTCTACACAACAGTCTCCGTGCTCACAGCGTCACAGACATTAATATTTTAACGATTTATAAAAGATGAATCACTGTCTGGCCATCTGGGATTTTGGTATGGAGATAAAGGTTATGATTATCATTTTTTGGAAGTATTACATCACATCGTGTGTGTATATTAGCACCATTTGTTGTTTTCTTGTGGTATGAGATGGAGCGTTTGGACCCGGAAGCGCTGCAGCGTGACGTCAGACTTAACAACCGAATAGATCTGGCTATGTGAGACTATAGTTTGTACATAGCCTCGCTTGACACATTGACATTACAGTACAGAATGGCTCTTTTGGCAATTGTATGCATTCGTTTTATGTGGCATTAGAGAGGTTCTCTGGAGCACGTAACCGTCACAATGCACATTCTTTCGATTTTCCCGGCAAAAAACGTCCCAAGTCCTTCACATAAAAATCAGTCTACAGGCTTTCATATAGACAACCTAGGACGTCACGGAAGGTCTCGTTCATTACAAGCTGTTTTACATTGGCAATAAAAAAGCGTTAACATGTGAAAATTCATACATATAGCCCCTTAAAGGGTTAATTCACCCAAAAATGAAAATTCTGTCATTAATTACTCACCCTCATGTCGTTCCACACCCGTAAGACCTTCGTTCATCTTCAGAACACAAATTAAGATATTTTTTGATGAAATCCGAGAGCTCTCTGACTCCTCAATAGTCAATAGACCGCAATTTGACCACCAGTTTCAAGGTCCAGAAAGGTCATGGACTGTAAAAAAATATGGACGCCGCGACGCCGCTTCCTTCCATTGTAATGAACTGAATGTAAAACATACGACGATGGGCGTTGACATGTTATGCAAAAACGTCAGTTTGGAGCCTGGGCATGCACAGATGGAATCGTCAGTGGAGCCCGGAGGCGGAGTCGCGATATCAAACTTCTGCCCAAACGACTGCGTCCTCATTGATGTACAAACCCGATTCCAAAAAAGTTGGGACACTGTACAAATTGTGAATAAAAAAGGAATGCAATAATTTACAAATCTCATAAACTTATGTTTTATTCACAATAGAATATAGATAACATATCAAATGTTGAAAGTGAGACATTTTGAAATGTCATGCCAAATATTGGCTCATTTTGGATTTCATGAGAGCTACACATTCCAAAAAAGTTGGGACAGGTAGCAATAAGAGGCCGGAAAAGTTAAATGTACATATAAGGAACAGCTGGAGGACCAATTTGCAACTTATTAGGTCAGTTGGCAACATGATTGGGTATAAAAAGAGCCTCTCAGAGTGGCAGTGTCTCTCAGAAGTCAAGATGGGCAGAGGATCACCAATTCCCCCAATGCTGCGGTGAAAAATAGTGGAGCAATATCAGAAAGGAGTTTCTCAGAGAAAAATGGCAAAGAGTTTGAAGTTATCATCATCTACAGTGCATAATATCATCCAAAGATTCAGAGAATCTGGAATAATCTCTGTGCGTAAGGGTCAAGGCCGGAAAACCATACTGGATGCCCGTGATCTTCGGGCCCTTAGACGGCACTGCATCACATACAGGAATGCTACTGTAATGGAAATCACAACATGGGCTCAGGAATACTTTCAGAAAACATTGTCGGTGAACACAATCCACCGTGCCATTCGCCGTTGCCGGCTAAAACTCTATAGGTCAAAAAAGAAGCCATATCTAAACATGATCCAGAAGCGCAGGCGTTTTCTCTGGCCAAGGCTCATTTAAAATGGACTGTGGCAAAGTGGAAAACTGTTCTGTGGTCAGACGAATCAAAATTTGATGTTCTTTTTGGAAAACTGCGACACCATGTCATCCGGACTAAAGAGGACAAGGACAACCCAAGTTGTTATCAGCGCTCAGTTCAGAAGCCTGCATCTCTGATGGTATGGGGTTGCATGAGTGCGTGTGGCATGGGCAGCTTACACATCTGGAAAGGCACCATCAATGCTGAAAGGTATATCCAAGTTCTAGAACAACATATGCTCCCATCCAGACTTCGTCTCTTTCAGGGAAGACCTTGCATTTTCCAACATGACAATGCCAGACCACATACTGCATCAATTACAACATCATGGCTGTGTAGAAGAAGGATCCGGGTACTGAAATGGCCAGCCTGCAGTCCAGATCTTTCACCCGTAGAAAACATTTGGCGCATCATAAAGAGGAAGATGCGACAAAGAAGACCTAAGACAGTTGAGCAACTAGAAGCCTGTATTAGACAAGAATGGGACAACATTCCTATTCCTAAACTTGAACAACTTGTCTACTCAGTCCCCAGACGTTTGCAGACTGTTATAAAAGAAGAGGGGACGCCACACAGTGGTAAACATGGCCTTGTCCCAACTTTTTTGAGATGTGTTGATGCCATGAAATTTAAAATCAACTTTTTTTTCCCTTAAAATGATACATTTTCTCAGTTTAAACATTTGATATGTCATCTATGTTGTATTTTGAATAAAATATTGAAATTTGAAACTTCCACATCATTGCATTCCTTTTTTATTCACAATTTGTACAGTGTCCCAACTTTTTTGGAATCGGGTTTGTATTTTAAATAGGCTATATAAATTATACACGATTTAAAATTCTACCTATAAAATAATAGGCTATTCTGTTTCTAGAGCAATAATATTTTTGAAACAGAAAATTCAGTAGATAAACTCAATATAATATGCCACTAGAAACAACTCTTAAATGTCATAAACAGTCCTGCCATTGTAAATAAAGTTAAACTAACGTTACAGGAGATTGATTGCTGTAGACAGTGCTCTATAATTAATTAGAGTAGGCTATCATTAGTTTTGTCCTGCTAATTATTATTTTATACCCATTAAAATAATTAGTAACTGCCAGATAACGATCACCTGCTTTTTCCCGACATGGTAAACGTTAGGCGTGTTATCTTAACTAATAACATTTATTAATTAGCTTATAAAGCCCACATTTAATGTTACCGAAAAAAGTTCAGTGATCCATCAGATCCTGTAGGTCGGTTAGTACAGTTTACTGATGAACAACTCCTTTTGTCGGTGTGAAATAACACAGAAATCGAAAATTAATAATTAGTTATATCTTCAGTCTCCCCTTGAAGCTCCGACAGTCTTTAGAGAAGCTGTCAGTCACAACTGTCAATCATAACGACACGCCCCGTTTCTATAGCATCAAATTGCTAGCTAAAATCAAACTTGTCACAAAAATGAACAATTGAATATATATCAGCGTGATAACAACTACCTTAAATGACCAAAACCATCTTTCAGAAAATTTTATATGAAGCGTAATTGTTTTTTTGTTTTTTTTGACTCATTCCTGTTCGTTTGCATTGAGAGGGTGAGATTTATGACCTGTATTGCATCCAGCCATCAGGGGGCGATCAAAGAGCCCGCTGCTTCACTTTTCAGGACGTATAAGGCACACCTGAGAAAGGTACTAAAACATCATTAAAACAGTCATGTGACTGCAGTGGTTCAACCTTAATGTTATGAAGCGACGAGAATACTTTTTGTGCTCAAAAACAAAACAAAAGTAACCCCTTTATTCAACAATCTCTTCTCTTCTGTGTCATTCTCATATGCTTTTTATATCCAGCGCTTCCAGGTTCTAGGTCAGAACGCCGTCTCAGTATTGGCTGACGCTGATCACGTGATCAGCATGACGCATGTGTGTGATGCTGATGCAGGAGTCGGCCAATAATGAGTCAGCGTTCTGACGTAGAACCTGGAAGCGCTGGACGTAAACAACGTCTAAGAATGACACAGAAGAAAAGAGATTGTTGAATAAAATTATTTTTGTTTCGTTTTTGTGCACAAAAAGTATTCTCGTCATTTCATAACATTAAGGTTGAACCACTGCAGTCACATGACTGTTTTAACGATGTCTTTAGTACCTTTCTGGACCTTGAAAGTGGTGGTTAAATTGCTGTCTATGGACGAGTCATATACCTCTCAGATTTCATCAATAATGACAGAAAATAACAGAAATTTTTGGTGGGCAGAGCAAAGCAACAGGCAGCTGGAGATGTTGTACTTCTCATTCACAATGAACGTTTCTGCACTCAGCATCTTCTGAAAGATCTCTGTAAATCAAACTCTTACCGGTGGTGCCTATTCAGTGGAGTGGCTCAGACAGGCTAAACACCATTTTACAGTCTCCAAGCAGGAGAGCAGATATTGAACCACTTAACTTGAGTCTAATTTATGAGGTGAAAAGTTTGCAGCGACTCAGGCCGTTGAGGACACAGACATCAGATTTATAATGAGACTTGCAATAGGTGTGGATTTACTGCAGAATCGTTACATCATCTTCCCAGCTACGTCACAGTCGCGGCTACTGTACTGCCTGAGTGGGCTGATTCTGTACGGCAACCCCAGAGTGCTTTTCCACTTTCTCTAATCAGTGTACTTTCCCTTTACCCTGTATCTACCCTGGTATCAGCAGAGCGCTTTCTTCTTGAAGAAACTAATTATTAATGATCCACTCTCCTAGCTGTGCAACACCGATATAATAGTTCTCTCAGTGCACAGATATTATCACTTTATAGAGAGTAAGAAAATCACCGGACAAACGAACAGAGTGCTGCTTAGTGATACTTAAGGGCCAGACTGAATACTTTCAATGTGTCAGCAACACTAATCTAATAATATACAATATAGTTAATTTATTTTACACTGATGTAGTGACATATTTCTAGGAGAATCATGAATCATTCCTTCGTTGTATTTTGGTAATGATAGCTATAGTGGGTAATAATAACAATAAGCACATTGTACTCATTCATTACTGCTTTCAGACAAAAGTCTACTGATGACAAGGATTTACAATCACAATTCACTGCCTGTAGTACTGTAGAACGAGTTCCACCTTGTGGCCATTTATATAAAAACGTTTTGAGGACACATGTATATATTTTCTTTAGCTAGATTGACTGTGAAAATAGTGTCCGTTTCTAAAACCAACTCAGTGATCTTTACCCTTGGGACAAATTCTTAAGAGTAGCTTCTCCAAGTGTCAGTTTTCAATTGTTTTGGACACTGTGTGAAACATGCAGTTATGAAGATGTTTAAAAAATGAACTGAAAAGCTTTTAATGTTGTATCTCAAGATTTACTTTCAGAATGGTTTGGCAAAAACAGTCATTGAGTTTGCATAAAAACCAAATAACATTGCCATTAGATTTTTAGTTTGCTTAAGATTCAAAGAAAAACCCTGCAAATAATGCATTACAGGTGTCTGTATATCCATATGGTGACAGAGCTTTTTCTAAAATGTATTTGTATTGTGACCCAAAACTCCCAACATAGAGCAGTGTGGTTTAAGAAAATTGGATTTATTTGCTTTCATTGCAATATAAGCAGTAACCTTGATTCGCTGTAATGGATTAGATCAATGATTTACTTGATGAGTGAATATCAGGATGAGGGCATGCATGATTTTAACGTTATTCTCTGAGAATGCAGCCACAGAAATGCTCCTGTTCACATACCCTGTGAAAACAAAGGAGAGTTATATAAACTTCAGCCTTTATATTGAACAAAGATTATGCAATCCAGCATTTTCATAGGTGTATTTTCAGTACATCGTAGGAATATAAAGAACAAGTGGGCTGGTATCACTCACCATGACAAAACCAAGGAAGCTGATGGAGACATTCCCATGAATGTTGATTGTAGTTACTTTTTCCAAAGGAATGCGATGCTTGAACATGCTGTGTTGTTGGCCTTTTACTTGTACCTGACACACCAAAACCAGGCTTTAAGGTTTAAGTAGTATTTTAATAAATATTAGCTTTGCTTCTTATGGCCACATCATCATTTGGCTCTTGCAAAAACAGTAAATAGTAAATTGTTTTTTCATGCATGGATGTATGATAATTTTTGTATTCACTAGATGTGATGACAAATCATGTAAAAAGCTCATCAAAAACAGATTCTTAGCTTTCTTTTAGGGTGCTGTGAGAATCACAAAACAACTACCTGAAATCCTTCAGATTTGATGACGATGAACATCTCAAAATCTTCTCCCTTTTTAAAGGGGTTGTCAGAGACACTTTGCTCAGCTCCCCATTTTCCATTCGTAAAGCTGTTCATGACCACCTTCGAACCCATTCGAGGGTTAAAATGGAAAGCAGTGTCATGCTTGTCAGTAGGCCCAGTCTTGAAATTGATTGAAAACCTGCATGGAAATTGAGACACGTTAAATTATCTGAATCCAAATGAGTCATCTCATCAACCTATTGAGATTGCAGAGATTAGTCCACATCGTAAGAACTACAACAGATCACATTATTATCTTGCATGTTTGGTGCAGTATCAATATTATTATAATAATGTGATGAACGGACAAATATTGTGTTATGTCTATTTATTGCAATATTTATCATATCGTGTGGTGCTTGACGATACAACCCTTATTTAGTGCATATCTGAGGATTGGTTGCATACACTCGGCCAATGGAATTGTCACTTACCGGTCAGCATTAGTAGGAACTACTCCCTGCACGTATAAGGCCATGCCTTCTCTCGTTCCCTCAGGAATTTGGCCCACATAAGGAAGAGTCTACAGTAAACACAAGAAAATAGGCATCAGGCATCAAATTTTGTGGCAGGGTTTGAATTGATTAAAATGGAAATTTTTAAATTTTTGTCATTACAATCTTAAAACTACTCAAGACAATTGCTCTTGGGTAAAACAGTTTGTATGCACTGCTGTTTCATTAAAGGGTTAGTTTGCCCAAAAACAAAATTTCTGTCATTAATTACTCACCCTCATGTCGTTCCACACCCTTAAGACCTTCGTTCATCTTCAGAACACAAATTAAGATATTTTTGATGAAATCCTAGAGGTTTTTTTTATCCTGAGATTTATTTATTTATTTATTTTTACCTTTCTAGACCTTGAATGTGGTAATTATGTTGCTTACCATGGAGGATGAAAAAAATGTTTGAAACGACAGGGTGAGTAGTTAAATTAAAGAAATGTCATTTTTGGGTGAACTAACCCTTTAAATGGATATTTCAACCTAGAATAAAAATTTTGTCATAATTTACTCACCTACATGTCATTCTAAACCTGAATGATTTTCTTTAGAAAGATATAGATATACTAAAGAAATACTGAAGAATGTTTCAGCTGTTTTTTTCCAAAAACTTGAAGGAAGTGGTGTCCAAAAAAAATGTCCATAGAAGAGAGAGAGTCCAATGGCTTTGGAATTACATAAGGGTGAGTAATTGACATAATTTTTGGCTGGACTATCTCTTTAAGTGTTTGCCCTTGGTTGTGCATTCAGAAGTCACTGGAAACGATCGGTCACTCACAGGGTTTTGGACTGGCTGCAAGATCTCTGACTGTACAGTGGAATGTTCCCCACACGAGCTGCCCAGACTGATGATTTTTTTTGTAACTTCTGTAGGAAATGAAGATGTGCTCCAGTTCTAATGAGGGAACAGAGAGAGAGTGTATTTAGAAAGCACTTTACTTTCCATGTAATTATCAATGGATTCCGACACAGTCTCATCAATGCTGCAATATTTCCACTTCTGTAGAAAATGTAAGTTACTTGTATGAAGCCAAAAAGGTTCACGGCAACATCTCCAGCGATATTTAACGCTGACACTTTTTCCAGCGGTATACGGTGCTTGAATGTGTACTGCTCCTTGCCATTCACGTATACCTGATGATCCAAAGCAACACAACTCATGTGAGGACAAGTTCCTAGAGTTCTTTTACCGATGTGCAGTGACTCATACAAAACACATACCTGATATCCTTCGGATTTGATGACAGTGAACATCTCAAAAGTTTGTCCCTTTTTAAAGGGGTTGTCAGAGAAACTTTCCTCAGCTTCCCATTTTTTGTTCCTGAAACTGTTCAAGGCTACCTTTGAGCCAATTCGAGGGTTGAAGTGGAAAGCAATGTCATCGTCATTGCCCACGGACTTCCCGGTCTTGAAATTTATTACAAACCTGCATGGAAAGTAAAATGTTAAAGCAACTGATTCTAAATAACAGTGAATTGCTTTTATCCAAATTGTCCAACAAGACAATTTCTTACTGGTCAGCATTATTGGGAACAACTCCTTGCAAGTACAAGGCCATGCCTTCTCTCAGTCCTCCTGAAATTGGGCCCACATAAGGAAGGCTCTGCAGTAAACACATGAAAATAGACATTATCCTATATTTAATAGATTCTCCAGTGGCAGGTTTTTGAACTCACTGAAATGGGACATTTAGGATTTCATTGATGTTTAAAGTGGCCACCATAATCCTGAAACTATAGTGAAACAATTGCTCTTGGGTGAAACAGTTCTCATGCACTGCTGTTTCTTTTTTGTGCATTCAGAAGTCACTGGAAAGGATCGGTCACTCACAGGGTTTTGGACTGGCTGCAAGATCTCTGACTGTACGGTGGAACGTTCCCCACGTGAGCTGTACAGACTGATGATTTTTGTTGTAACTTCTGTAGGAAATGAAGATGTGCTCCAGTTCTAATGAGGGAACAGAGAGAGAGAGTGTATTTAGAAAGCACTTTACTTTCCATGTAATTCTCAATGGATTCCGGCACAGTCTCATCAATGCTGCAATATTTGCACTTCTGTAGAAAATGTTAGTTACTTGTATGAAGCCAAAAAGGTTCACGGCAACATCTCCAGCGATATTTAACGCTGACACTTTTTCCAGCGGTATACGGTGCTTGAAAGTGTGCTGCTCCTTGCCATTCACGTATACCTGATGATCCAAAGCAACACAACTCATGTGAGGACAAGTTCCTAGAGTTCTTTTGCCAATGTGCAGTGACTCATACAAAACACATACCTGATATCCTTCGGATTTGATGACAGTGAACATCTCAAAAGCTTGTCCCTTTTTAAAGGGATTGTCAGAGAAACTTTCCTCAGCTTCCCATTTTTTGTTCCTGAAACTGTTCAAGGCTACCTTTGAGCCAATTCGAGGGTTGAAGTGGAAAGCAATGTCATCGTCATTGCCCACGGACTTCCCAGTCTTGAAATTTATTACAAACCTGCATGGAAAGTAAAATGTTAAAGCAACTGATTCTAAATAACAGTGAATTGCTTTTGTCCAAATTGTCCAACAAGACAATTCCTTACTGGTCAGCATTAGTGGGAACAACTCCTTGCAAGTACAAGGCCATGCCTTCTCTCAGTCCTCCTGAAATTGGGCCCACATAAGGAAGGCTCTGCAGTAAACACAAGAAAATAGACATTATCCTATATTTAATAGATTCTCCAGTGGCAGGTTTTTGAACTCACTGAAATGGGACATTTAGAATTTCAATGATGTTTAAATTGGCCACCGTAATCCTGAAACTATAGTGAAACAATTGCTCTTGGGTGAAACAGTTCTCATGCACTGCTGTTTCTTTTTTGTGCATTCAGAAGTCACTGGAAAGGATCGGTCACTCACAGGGTTTTGGACTGGCTGCAAGATCTCTGACTGTACGGTGAAATGTTTGCCACCTGAGCTGTACAGACTGATGATTTTTGTTGTAACTTCTGTAGGAAATGAAGATGTGCTCCAGTTCTAATGAGGGAACAGAGAGAGAGAGTGTATTTAGAAAGCACTTTACTTTCCATGTAATTCTCAATGGATTCCGACACAGTCTCATCAATGCTGCAATATTTGCACTTCTGTAGAAAATGTTAGTTACTTGTATGAAGCCAAAAAGGTTCACGGCAACATCTCCAGCGATATTTAACGCTGACACTTTTTCCAGCGGTATACGGTGCTTGAAAGTGTGCTGCTCCTTGCCATTCACGTATACCTGATGATCCAAAGCAACACAACTCATGTGAGGACAAGTTCCTAGAGTTCTTTTACCGATGTGCAGTGACTCATACAAAACACATACCTGATATCCTTCGGATTTGATGACAGTGAACATCTCAAAAGTTTGTCCCTTTTTAAAGGGGTTGTCAGAGAAACTTTCCTCAGCTTCCCATTTTTTGTTCCTGAAACTGTTCAAGGCTACCTTTGAGCCAATTCGAGGGTTGAAGTGGAAAGCAATGTCATCGTCATTGCCCACGGACTTCCCGGTCTTGAAATTTATTACAAACCTGCATGGAAAGTAAAATGTTAAAGCAACTGATTCTAAATAACAGTGAATTGCTTTTATCCAAATTGTCCAACAAGACAATTTCTTACTGGTCAGCATTATTGGGAACAACTCCTTGCAAGTACAAGGCCATGCCTTCTCTCAGTCCTCCTGAAATTGGGCCCACATAAGGAAGGCTCTGCAGTAAACACATGAAAATAGACATTATCCTATATTTAATAGATTCTCCAGTGGCAGGTTTTTGAACTCACTGAAATGGGACATTTAGGATTTCATTGATGTTTAAAGTGGCCACCATAATCCTGAAACTATAGTGAAACAATTGCTCTTGGGTGAAACAGTTCTCATGCACTGCTGTTTCTTTTTTGTGCATTCAGAAGTCACTGGAAAGGATCGGTCACTCACAGGGTTTTGGACTGGCTGCAAGATCTCTGACTGTACGGTGGAACGTTCCCCACGTGAGCTGTACAGACTGATGATTTTTGTTGTAACTTCTGTAGGAAATGAAGATGTGCTCCAGTTCTAATGAGGGAACAGAGAGAGAGAGTGTATTTAGAAAGCACTTTACTTTCCATGTAATTCTCAATGGATTCCGGCACAGTCTCATCAATGCTGCAATATTTGCACTTCTGTAGAAAATGTTAGTTACTTGTATGAAGCCAAAAAGGTTCACGGCAACATCTCCAGCGATATTTAACGCTGACACTTTTTCCAGCGGTATACGGTGCTTGAAAGTGTGCTGCTCCTTGCCATTCACGTATACCTGATGATCCAAAGCAACACAACTCATGTGAGGACAAGTTCCTAGAGTTCTTTTGCCAATGTGCAGTGACTCATACAAAACACATACCTGATATCCTTCGGATTTGATGACAGTGAACATCTCAAAAGCTTGTCCCTTTTTAAAGGGATTGTCAGAGAAACTTTCCTCAGCTTCCCATTTTTTGTTCCTGAAACTGTTCAAGGCTACCTTTGAGCCAATTCGAGGGTTGAAGTGGAAAGCAATGTCATCGTCATTGCCCACGGACTTCCCGGTCTTGAAATTTATTACAAACCTGCATGGAAAGTAAAATGTTAAAGCAACTGATTCTAAATAACAGTGAATTGCTTTTATCCAAATTGTCCAACAAGACAATTTCTTACTGGTCAGCATTATTGGGAACAACTCCTTGCAAGTACAAGGCCATGCCTTCTCTCAGTCCTCCTGAAATTGGGCCCACATAAGGAAGGCTCTGCAGTAAACACATGAAAATAGACATTATCCTATATTTAATAGATTCTCCAGTGGCAGGTTTTTGAACTCACTGAAATGGGACATTTAGGATTTCATTGATGTTTAAAGTGGCCACCATAATCCTGAAACTATAGTGAAACAATTGCTCTTGGGTGAAACAGTTCTCATGCACTGCTGTTTCTTTTTTGTGCATTCAGAAGTCACTGGAAAGGATCGGTCACTCACAGGGTTTTGGACTGGCTGCAAGATCTCTGACTGTACGGTGGAACGTTCCCACGTGAGCTGTACAGACTGATGATTTTTGTTGTAACTTCTGTAGGAAATGAAGATGTGCTCCAGTTCTAATGAGGGAACAGAGAGAGAGAGTGTATTTAGAAAGCACTTTACTTTCCATGTAATTCTCAATGGATTCCGGCACAGTCTCATCAATGCTGCAATATTTGCACTTCTGTAGAAAATGTTAGTTACTTGTATGAAGCCAAAAAGGTTCACGGCAACATCTCCAGCGATATTTAACGCTGACACTTTTTCCAGCGGTATACGGTGCTTGAAAGTGTGCTGCTCCTTGCCATTCACGTATACCTGATGATCCAAAGCAACACAACTCATGTGAGGACAAGTTCCTAGAGTTCTTTTGCCAATGTGCAGTGACTCATACAAAACACATACCTGATATCCTTCGGATTTGATGACAGTGAACATCTCAAAAGCTTGTCCCTTTTTAAAGGGATTGTCAGAGAAACTTTCCTCAGCTTCCCATTTTTTGTTCCTGAAACTGTTCAAGGCTACCTTTGAGCCAATTCGAGGGTTGAAGTGGAAAGCAATGTCATCGTCATTGCCCACGGACTTCCCAGTCTTGAAATTTATTACAAACCTGCATGGAAAGTAAAATGTTAAAGCAACTGATTCTAAATAACAGTGAATTGCTTTTGTCCAAATTGTCCAACAAGACAATTCCTTACTGGTCAGCATTAGTGGGAACAACTCCTTGCAAGTACAAGGCCATGCCTTCTCTCAGTCCTCCTGAAATTGGGCCCACATAAGGAAGGCTCTGCAGTAAACACAAGAAAATAGACATTATCCTATATTTAATAGATTCTCCAGTGGCAGGTTTTTGAACTCACTGAAATGGGACATTTAGGATTTCATTGATGTTTAAAGTGGCCACCATAATCCTGAAACTATAGTGAAACAATTGCTCTTGGGTGAAACAGTTCTCATGCACTGCTGTTTCTTTTTTGTGCATTCAGAAGTCACTGGAAAGGATCGGTCACTCACAGGGTTTTGGACTGGCTGCAAGATCTCTGACTGTACGGTGAAATGTTTGCCACCTGAGCTGTACAGACTGATGATTTTTGTTGTAACTTCTGTAGGAAATGAAGATGTGCTCCAGTTCTAATGAGGGAACAGAGAGAGAGAGTGTATTTAGAAAGCACTTTACTTTCCATGTAATTCTCAATGGATTCCGACACAGTCTCATCAATGCTGCAATATTTGCACTTCTGTAGAAAATGTTAGTTACTTGTATGAAGCCAAAAAGGTTCACGGCAACATCTCCAGCGATATTTAACGCTGACACTTTTTCCAGCGGTATACGGTGCTTGAAAGTGTGCTGCTCCTTGCCATTCACGTATACCTGATGATCCAAAGCAACACAACTCATGTGAGGACAAGTTCCTAGAGTTCTTTTACCGATGTGCAGTGACTCATACAAAACACATACCTGATATCCTTCGGATTTGATGACAGTGAACATCTCAAAAGTTTGTCCCTTTTTAAAGGGGTTGTCAGAGAAACTTTCCTCAGCTTCCCATTTTTTGTTCCTGAAACTGTTCAAGGCTACCTTTGAGCCAATTCGAGGGTTGAAGTGGAAAGCAATGTCATCGTCATTGCCCACGGACTTCCCGGTCTTGAAATTTATTACAAACCTGCATGGAAAGTAAAATGTTAAAGCAACTGATTCTAAATAACAGTGAATTGCTTTTATCCAAATTGTCCAACAAGACAATTTCTTACTGGTCAGCATTATTGGGAACAACTCCTTGCAAGTACAAGGCCATGCCTTCTCTCAGTCCTCCTGAAATTGGGCCCACATAAGGAAGGCTCTGCAGTAAACACATGAAAATAGACATTATCCTATATTTAATAGATTCTCCAGTGGCAGGTTTTTGAACTCACTGAAATGGGACATTTAGGATTTCATTGATGTTTAAAGTGGCCACCATAATCCTGAAACTATAGTGAAACAATTGCTCTTGGGTGAAACAGTTCTCATGCACTGCTGTTTCTTTTTTGTGCATTCAGAAGTCACTGGAAAGGATCGGTCACTCACAGGGTTTTGGACTGGCTGCAAGATCTCTGACTGTACGGTGGAACGTTCCCCACGTGAGCTGTACAGACTGATGATTTTTGTTGTAACTTCTGTAGGAAATGAAGATGTGCTCCAGTTCTAATGAGGGAACAGAGAGAGAGAGTGTATTTAGAAAGCACTTTACTTTCCATGTAATTCTCAATGGATTCCGGCACAGTCTCATCAATGCTGCAATATTTGCACTTCTGTAGAAAATGTTAGTTACTTGTATGAAGCCAAAAAGGTTCACGGCAACATCTCCAGCGATATTTAACGCTGACACTTTTTCCAGCGGTATACGGTGCTTGAAAGTGTGCTGCTCCTTGCCATTCACGTATACCTGATGATCCAAAGCAACACAACTCATGTGAGGACAAGTTCCTAGAGTTCTTTTGCCAATGTGCAGTGACTCATACAAAACACATACCTGATATCCTTCGGATTTGATGACAGTGAACATCTCAAAAGCTTGTCCCTTTTTAAAGGGATTGTCAGAGAAACTTTCCTCAGCTTCCCATTTTTTGTTCCTGAAACTGTTCAAGGCTACCTTTGAGCCAATTCGAGGGTTGAAGTGGAAAGCAATGTCATCGTCATGGCCCACGGACTGCCCAGTCTTGAAATTTATTACAAACCTGCATGGAAAGTAAAATGTTAAAGCAAATGATTCTAAATAACAGTGAATTGCTTTTGTCCAAATTGTCCAACAAGACAATTCCTTACTGGTCAGCATTAGTGGGAACAACTCCTTTCAAGTACAAGGCCATGCCTTCTCTCAGTCCTCCTGAAATTGGGCCCACATAAGGAAGGCTCTGCAGTAAACACAAGAAAATAGACATTATCCTATATTTAATAGATTCTCCAGTGGCAGGTTTTTGAACTCACTGAAATGGGACATTTAGGATTTCATTGATGTTTAAAGTGGCCACCATAATCCTGAAACTATAGTGAAACAATTGCTCTTGGGTGAAACAGTTCTCATGCACTGCTGTTTCTTTTTTGTGCATTCAGAAGTCACTGGAAAGGATCGGTCACTCACAGGGTTTTGGACTGGCTGCAAGATCTCTGACTGTACGGTGAAATGTTTGCCACCTGAGCTGTACAGACTGATGATTTTTGTTGTAACTTCTGTAGGAAATGAAGATGCGCTCCAGTTCTAATGAGGGAACAGAGAGAGAGAGTGTATTTAGAAAGCACTTTACTTTCCATGTAATTCTCAATGGATTCCGGCACAGTCTCATCAATGCTGCAATATTTGCACTTCTGTAGAAAATGTTAGTTACTTGTATGAAGCCAAAAAGGTTCACGGCAACATCTCCAGCGATATTTAACGCTGACACTTTTTCCAGCGGTATACGGTGCTTGAAAGTGTGCTGCTCCTTGCCATTCACGTATACCTGATGATCCAAAGCAACACAACTCATGTGAGGACAAGTTCCTAGAGTTCTTTTGCCAATGTGCAGTGACTCATACAAAACACATACCTGATATCCTTCGGATTTGATGACAGTGAACATCTCAAAAGCTTGTCCCTTTTTAAAGGGATTGTCAGAGAAACTTTCCTCAGCTTCCCATTTTTTGTTCCTGAAACTGTTCAAGGCTACCTTTGAGCCAATTCGAGGGTTGAAGTGGAAAGCAATGTCATCGTCATTGCCCACGGACTTCCCAGTCTTGAAATTTATTACAAACCTGCATGGAAAGTAAAATGTTAAAGCAACTGATTCTAAATAACAGTGAATTGCTTTTGTCCAAATTGTCCAACAAGACAATTCCTTACTGGTCAGCATTAGTGGGAACAACTCCTTGCAAGTACAAGGCCATGCCTTCTCTCAGTCCTCCTGAAATTGGGCCCACATAAGGAAGGCTCTGCAGTAAACACAAGAAAATAGACATTGTCCTATAATTAATAGATTCTCCAGTGGCAGGTTTTTGAACTCACTGAAATGGGACATTTAGAATTTCAATGATGTTTAAATTGGCCACCGTAATCCTGAAACTATAGTGAAACAATTGCTCTTGGGTGAAACAGTTCTCATGCACTGCTGTTTCTTTTTTGTGCATTCAGAAGTCACTGGAAAGGATCGGTCACTCACAGGGTTTTGGACTGGCTGCAAGATCTCTGACTGTACGGTGGAACGTTCCCCACGTGAGCTGTACAGACTGATGCTTTTTGTTGTAACTTCTGTAGGAAATGAAGATGTGCTCCAGTTCTAATGAGGGAACAGAGAGAGAGTGTATTTAGAAAGCACTTTACTTTCCATGTAATTCTCAATGGATTCCGACACAGTCTCATCAATGCTGCAATATTTGCACTTCTGTAGAAAACTTAAGTTACTTGTATGAAGCCAGAAAGGTTCACGGCAACATCTCCAGCGATATTTAACGCTGACACTTTTTCCAGCGGTATACGGTGCTTGAATGTGTACTGCTCCTTGCCATTCACGTATACCTGATGATCCAAAGCAACACAACTCGTGTGAGGACAAGTTCCTAGAGTTCTTTTACCGATGTGCAGTGACTCATACAAAACACATACCTGATATCCTTCAGATTTGATGACAGTGAACATCTCAAAAGTTTGTCCCTTTTTAAAGGGGTTGTCAGAGAAACTTTCCTCATCTTCCCATTTTTTGTTCCTGAAACTGTTCATGGCTACCTTTGAGCCAGTTCGAGGGTTGAAGTGGAAAGCAATGTCATCGTCATGGCCCACGGACTGCCCAGTCTTGAAATTTATTACAAACCTGCATGGAAAGTAAAATGTTAAAGCAAATGATTCTAAATAACAGTGAATTGCTTTTGTCCAAATTGTCCAACAAGACAATTCCTTACTGGTCAGCATTAGTGGGAACAACTCCTTTCAAGTACAAGGCCATGCCTTCTCTCAGTCCTCCTGAAATTGGGCCCACATAAGGAAGGCTCTGCAGTAAACACAAGAAAATAGACATTATCCTATATTTAATAGATTCTCCAGTGGCAGGTTTTTGAACTCACTGAAATGGGACATTTAGGATTTCATTGATGTTTAAAGTGGCCACCATAATCCTGAAACTATAGTGAAACAATTGCTCTTGGGTGAAACAGTTCTCATGCACTGCTGTTTCTTTTTTGTGCATTCAGAAGTCACTGGAAAGGATCGGTCACTCACAGGGTTTTGGACTGGCTGCAAGATCTCTGACTGTACGGTGAAATGTTTGCCACCTGAGCTGTACAGACTGATGATTTTTGTTGTAACTTCTGTAGGAAATGAAGATGTGCTCCAGTTCTAATGAGGGAACAGAGAGAGAGAGTGTATTTAGAAAGCACTTTACTTTCCATGTAATTCTCAATGGATTCCGGCACAGTCTCATCAATGCTGCAATATTTGCACTTCTGTAGAAAATGTTAGTTACTTGTATGAAGCCAAAAAGGTTCACGGCAACATCTCCAGCGATATTTAACGCTGACACTTTTTCCAGCGGTATACGGTGCTTGAAAGTGTGCTGCTCCTTGCCATTCACGTATACCTGATGATCCAAAGCAACACAACTCATGTGAGGACAAGTTCCTAGAGTTCTTTTGCCAATGTGCAGTGACTCATACAAAACACATACCTGATATCCTTCGGATTTGATGACAGTGAACATCTCAAAAGCTTGTCCCTTTTTAAAGGGATTGTCAGAGAAACTTTCCTCAGCTTCCCATTTTTTGTTCCTGAAACTGTTCAAGGCTACCTTTGAGCCAATTCGAGAGTTGAAGTGGAAAGCAATGTCATCGTCATTGCCCACGGACTTCCCAGTCTTGAAATTTATTACAAACCTGCATGGAAAGTAAAATGTTAAAGCAACTGATTCTAAATAACAGTGAATTGCTTTTGTCCAAATTGTCCAACAAGACAATTCCTTACTGGTCAGCATTAGTGGGAACAACTCCTTGCAAGTACAAGGCCATGCCTTCTCTCAGTCCTCCTGAAATTGGGCCCACATAAGGAAGGCTCTGCAGTAAACACAAGAAAATAGACATTATCCTATATTTAATAGATTCTCCAGTGGCAGGTTTTTGAACTCACTGAAATGGGACATTTAGAATTTCAATGATGTTTAAATTGGCCACCGTAATCCTGAAACTATAGTGAAACAATTGCTCTTGGGTGAAACAGTTCTCATGCACTGCTGTTTCTTTTTTGTGCATTCAGAAGTCACTGGAAACGATCGGTCACTCACAGGGTTTTGGACTGGCTGCAAGATCTCTGACTGTACGGTGGAATGTTCCCCATGTGAGCTGTACAGACTGATGATTTTTGTTGTAACTTCTGTAGGAAATGAAGATGTGCTCCAGTTCTAATGAGGGAACAGAGAGAGAGTGTATTTAGAAAGCACTTTACTTTCCATGTAATTCTCAATGGATTCCGACACAGTCTCATCAATGCTGCAATATTACCACTTCTGTAGAAAACTTAAGTTACTTGTATGAAGCCAGAAAGGTTCACGGCAACATCTCCAGCGATATTTAATGCTGACACTTTTTCCAGCGGTATACGGTGCTTGAATGTGTACTGCTCCTTGCCATTCACATATACCTGATGATCCAAAGCAACACAACTCGTGTGAGGACAAGTTCCTAGAGTTCTTTTACCGATGTGCAGTGACTCATACAAAACACATACCTGATATCCTTCGGATTTGATGACAGTGAACATCTCAAAAGTTTGTCCCTTTTTAAAGGGGTTGTCAGAGAAACTTTCCTCAGCTTCCCATTTTTTGTTCCTGAAACTGTTCATGGCTACCTTTGAGCCAGTTCGAGGGTTGAAGTGGAAAGCAATGTCATCGTCATGGCCCACGGACTGCCCAGTCTTGAAATTTATTACAAACCTGCATGGAAAGTAAAATGTTAAAGCAAATGATTCTAAATAACAGTGAATTGCTTTTGTCCAAATTGTCCAACAAGACAATTCCTTACTGGTCAGCATTAGTGGGAACAACTCCTTTCAAGTACAAGGCCATGCCTTCTCTCAGTCCTCCTGAAATTGGGCCCACATAAGGAAGGCTCTGCAGTAAACACAAGAAAATAGACATTATCCTATATTTAATAGATTCTCCAGTGGCAGGTTTTTGAACTCACTGAAATGGGACATTTAGGATTTCATTGATGTTTAAAGTGGCCACCATAATCCTGAAACTATAGTGAAACAATTGCTCTTGGGTGAAACAGTTCTCATGCACTGCTGTTTCTTTTTTGTGCATTCAGAAGTCACTGGAAAGGATCGGTCACTCACAGGGTTTTGGACTGGCTGCAAGATCTCTGACTGTACGGTGAAATGTTTGCCACCTGAGCTGTACAGACTAATGATTTTTGTTGTAACTTCTGTAGGAAATGAAGATGTGCTCCAGTTCTAATGAGGGAACAGAGAGAGAGAGTGTATTTAGAAAGCACTTTACTTTCCATGTAATTCTCAATGGATTCCGACACAGTCTCATCAATGCTGCAATATTTGCACTTCTGTAGAAAATGTTAGTTACTTGTATGAAGCCAAAAAGGTTCACGGCAACATCTCCAGCGATATTTAACGCTGACACTTTTTCCAGCGGTATACGGTGCTTGAATGTGTACTGCTCCTTGCCATTCACGTATACCTGATGATCCAAAGCAACACAACTCATGTGAGGACAAGTTCCTAGAGTTCTTTTGCCAATGTGCAGTGACTCATACAAAACACATACCTGATATCCTTCGGATTTGATGACAGTGAACATCTCAAAAGCTTGTCCCTTTTTAAAGGGATTGTCAGAGAAACTTTCCTCAGCTTCCCATTTTTTGTTCCTGAAACTGTTCAAGGCTACCTTTGAGCCAATTCGAGGGTTGAAGTGGAAAGCAATGTCATCGTCATTGCCCACGGACTTCCCAGTCTTGAAATTTATTACAAACCTGCATGGAAAGTAAAATGTTAAAGCAACTGATTCTAAATAACAGTGAATTGCTTTTGTCCAAATTGTCCAACAAGACAATTCCTTACTGGTCAGCATTAGTGGGAACAACTCCTTGCAAGTACAAGGCCATGCCTTCTCTCAGTCCTCCTGAAATTGGGCCCACATAAGGAAGGCTCTGCAGTAAACACAAGAAAATAGACATTGTCCTATAATTAATAGATTCTCCAGTGGCAGGTTTTTGAACTCACTGAAATGGGACATTTAGAATTTCAATGATGTTTAAATTGGCCACCGTAATCCTGAAACTATAGTGAAACAATTGCTCTTGGGTGAAACAGTTCTCATGCACTGCTGTTTCTTTTTTGTGCATTCAGAAGTCACTGGAAAGGATCGGTCACTCACAGGGTTTTGGACTGGCTGCAAGATCTCTGACTGTACGGTGGAACGTTCCCCACGTGAGCTGTACAGACTGATGCTTTTTGTTGTAACTTCTGTAGGAAATGAAGATGTGCTCCAGTTCTAATGAGGGAACAGAGAGAGAGTGTATTTAGAAAGCACTTTACTTTCCATGTAATTCTCAATGGATTCCGACACAGTCTCATCAATGCTGCAATATTTGCACTTCTGTAGAAAACTTAAGTTACTTGTATGAAGCCAGAAAGGTTCACGGCAACATCTCCAGCGATATTTAACGCTGACACTTTTTCCAGCGGTATACGGTGCTTGAATGTGTACTGCTCCTTGCCATTCACGTATACCTGATGATCCAAAGCAACACAACTCGTGTGAGGACAAGTTCCTAGAGTTCTTTTACCGATGTGCAGTGACTCATACAAAACACATACCTGATATCCTTCAGATTTGATGACAGTGAACATCTCAAAAGTTTGTCCCTTTTTAAAGGGGTTGTCAGAGAAACTTTCCTCAGCTTCCCATTTTTTGTTCCTGAAACTGTTCATGGCTACCTTTGAGCCAGTTCGAGGGTTGAAGTGGAAAGCAATGTCATCGTCATGGCCCACGGACTGCCCAGTCTTGAAATTTATTACAAACCTGCATGGAAAGTAAAATGTTAAAGCAAATGATTCTAAATAACAGTGAATTGCTTTTGTCCAAATTGTCCAACAAGACAATTCCTTACTGGTCAGCATTAGTGGGAACAACTCCTTTCAAGTACAAGGCCATGCCTTCTCTCAGTCCTCCTGAAATTGGGCCCACATAAGGAAGGCTCTGCAGTAAACACAAGAAAATAGACATTATCCTATATTTAATAGATTCTCCAGTGGCAGGTTTTTGAACTCACTGAAATGGGACATTTAGGATTTCATTGATGTTTAAAGTGGCCACCATAATCCTGAAACTATAGTGAAACAATTGCTCTTGGGTGAAACAGTTCTCATGCACTGCTGTTTCTTTTTTGTGCATTCAGAAGTCACTGGAAAGGATCGGTCACTCACAGGGTTTTGGACTGGCTGCAAGATCTCTGACTGTACGGTGAAATGTTTGCCACCTGAGCTGTACAGACTGATGATTTTTGTTGTAACTTCTGTAGGAAATGAAGATGTGCTCCAGTTCTAATGAGGGAACAGAGAGAGAGAGTGTATTTAGAAAGCACTTTACTTTCCATGTAATTCTCAATGGATTCCGGCACAGTCTCATCAATGCTGCAATATTTGCACTTCTGTAGAAAATGTTAGTTACTTGTATGAAGCCAAAAAGGTTCACGGCAACATCTCCAGCGATATTTAACGCTGACACTTTTTCCAGCGGTATACGGTGCTTGAAAGTGTGCTGCTCCTTGCCATTCACGTATACCTGATGATCCAAAGCAACACAACTCATGTGAGGACAAGTTCCTAGAGTTCTTTTGCCAATGTGCAGTGACTCATACAAAACACATACCTGATATCCTTCGGATTTGATGACAGTGAACATCTCAAAAGCTTGTCCCTTTTTAAAGGGATTGTCAGAGAAACTTTCCTCAGCTTCCCATTTTTTGTTCCTGAAACTGTTCAAGGCTACCTTTGAGCCAATTCGAGGGTTGAAGTGGAAAGCAATGTCATCGTCATTGCCCACGGACTTCCCAGTCTTGAAATTTATTACAAACCTGCATGGAAAGTAAAATGTTAAAGCAACTGATTCTAAATAACAGTGAATTGCTTTTGTCCAAATTGTCCAACAAGACAATTCCTTACTGGTCAGCATTAGTGGGAACAACTCCTTGCAAGTACAAGGCCATGCCTTCTCTCAGTCCTCCTGAAATTGGGCCCACATAAGGAAGGCTCTGCAGTAAACACAAGAAAATAGACATTGTCCTATAATTAATAGATTCTCCAGTGGCAGGTTTTTGAACTCACTGAAATGGGACATTTAGAATTTCAATGATGTTTAAATTGGCCACCGTAATCCTGAAACTATAGTGAAACAATTGCTCTTGGGTGAAACAGTTCTCATGCACTGCTGTTTCTTTTTTGTGCATTCAGAAGTCACTGGAAACGATCGGTCACTCACAGGGTTTTGGACTGGCTGCAAGATCTCTGACTGTACGGTGGAACGTTCCCCACGTGAGCTGTACAGACTGATGCTTTTTGTTGTAACTTCTGTAGGAAATGAAGATGTGCTCCAGTTCTAATGAGGGAACAGAGAGAGAGTGTATTTAGAAAGCACTTTACTTTCCATGTAATTCTCAGTGGATTCCGACACAGTCTCATCAATGCTGCAATATTTGCACTTCTGTAGAAAACTTAAGTTACTTGTATGAAGCCAGAAAGGTTCACGGCAACATCTCCAGCGATATTTAACGCTGACACTTTTTCCAGCGGTATACGGTGCTTGAATGTGTACTGCTCCTTGCCATTCACGTATACCTGATGATCCAAAGCAACACAACTCGTGTGAGGACAAGTTCCTAGAGTTCTTTTACCGATGTGCAGTGACTCATACAAAACACATACCTGATATCCTTCAGATTTGATGACAGTGAACATCTCAAAAGTTTGTCCCTTTTTAAAGGGGTTGTCAGAGAAACTTTCCTCAGCTTCCCATTTTTTGTTCCTGAAACTGTTCATGGCTACCTTTGAGCCAGTTCGAGCGTTGAAGTGGAAAGCAATGTCATCGTCATGGCCCACGGACTGCCCAGTCTTGAAATTTATTACAAACCTGCATGGAAAGTAAAATGTTAAAGCAAATGATTCTAAATAACAGTGAATTGCTTTTGTCCAAATTGTCCAACAAGACAATTCCTTACTGGTCAGCATTAGTGGGAACAACTCCTTTCAAGTACAAGGCCATGCCTTCTCTCAGTCCTCCTGAAATTGGGCCCACATAAGGAAGGCTCTGCAGTAAACACAAGAAAATAGACATTATCCTATATTTAATAGATTCTCCAGTGGCAGGTTTTTGAACTCACTGAAATGGGACATTTAGGATTTCATTGATGTTTAAAGTGGCCACCATAATCCTGAAACTATAGTGAAACAATTGCTCTTGGGTGAAACAGTTCTCATGCACTGCTGTTTCTTTTTTGTGCATTCAGAAGTCACTGGAAAGGATCGGTCACTCACAGGGTTTTGGACTGGCTGCAAGATCTCTGACTGTACGGTGAAATGTTTGCCACCTGAGCTGTACAGACTGATGATTTTTGTTGTAACTTCTGTAGGAAATGAAGATGTGCTCCAGTTCTAATGAGGGAACAGAGAGAGAGAGTGTATTTAGAAAGCACTTTACTTTCCATGTAATTCTCAATGGATTCCGGCACAGTCTCATCAATGCTGCAATATTTGCACTTCTGTAGAAAATGTTAGTTACTTGTATGAAGCCAAAAAGGTTCACGGCAACATCTCCAGCGATATTTAACGCTGACACTTTTTCCAGCGGTATACGGTGCTTGAAAGTGTGCTGCTCCTTGCCATTCACGTATACCTGATGATCCAAAGCAACACAACTCATGTGAGGACAAGTTCCTAGAGTTCTTTTGCCAATGTGCAGTGACTCATACAAAACACATACCTGATATCCTTCGGATTTGATGACAGTGAACATCTCAAAAGCTTGTCCCTTTTTAAAGGGATTGTCAGAGAAACTTTCCTCAGCTTCCCATTTTTTGTTCCTGAAACTGTTCAAGGCTACCTTTGAGCCAATTCGAGGGTTGAAGTGGAAAGCAATGTCATCGTCATTGCCCACGGACTTCCCAGTCTTGAAATTTATTACGAACCTGCATGGAAAGTAAAATGTTAAAGCAACTGATTCTAAATAACAGTGAATTGCTTTTGTCCAAATTGTCCAACAAGACAATTCCTTACTGGTCAGCATTAGTGGGAACAACTCCTTGCAAGTACAAGGCCATGCCTTCTCTCAGTCCTCCTGAAATTGGGCCCACATAAGGAAGGCTCTGCAGTAAACACAAGAAAATAGACATTGTCCTATAATTAATAGATTCTCCAGTGGCAGGTTTTTGAACTCACTGAAATGGGACATTTAGAATTTCAATGATGTTTAAATTGGCCACCGTAATCCTGAAACTATAGTGAAACAATTGCTCTTGGGTGAAACAGTTCTCATGCACTGCTGTTTCTTTTTTGTGCATTCAGAAGTCACTGGAAACGATCGGTCACTCACAGGGTTTTGGACTGGCTGCAAGATCTCTGACTGTACGGTGGAACGTTCCCCACGTGAGCTGTACAGACTGATGCTTTTTGTTGTAACTTCTGTAGGAAATGAAGATGTGCTCCAGTTCTAATGAGGGAACAGAGAGAGAGTGTATTTAGAAAGCACTTTACTTTCCATGTAATTCTCAATGGATTCCGACACAGTCTCATCAATGCTGCAATATTTGCACTTCTGTAGAAAACTTAAGTTACTTGTATGAAGCCAGAAAGGTTCACGGCAACATCTCCAGCGATATTTAACGCTGACACTTTTTCCAGCGGTATACGGTGCTTGAATGTGTACTGCTCCTTGCCATTCACGTATACCTGATGATCCAAAGCAACACAACTCGTGTGAGGACAAGTTCCTAGAGTTCTTTTACCGATGTGCAGTGACTCATACAAAACACATACCTGATATCCTTCAGATTTGATGACAGTGAACATCTCAAAAGTTTGTCCCTTTTTAAAGGGGTTGTCAGAGAAACTTTCCTCAGCTTCCCATTTTTTGTTCCTGAAACTGTTCATGGCTACCTTTGAGCCAGTTCGAGGGTTGAAGTGGAAAGCAATGTCATCGTCATGGCCCACGGACTGCCCAGTCTTGAAATTTATTACAAACCTGCATGGAAAGTAAAATGTTAAAGCAAATGATTCTAAATAACAGTGAATTGCTTTTGTCCAAATTGTCCAACAAGACAATTCCTTACTGGTCAGCATTAGTGGGAACAACTCCTTGCAAGTACAAGGCCATGCCTTCTCTCAGTCCTCCTGAAATTGGGCCCACATAAGGAAGGCTCTGCAGTAAACACAAGAAAATAGACATTATCCTATATTTAATAGATTCTCCAGTGGCAGGTTTTTGAACTCACTGAAATGGGACATTTAGGATTTCATTGATGTTTAAAGTGGCCACCATAATCCTGAAACTATAGTGAAACAATTGCTCTTGGGTGAAACAGTTCTCATGCACTGCTGTTTCTTTTTTGTGCATTCAGAAGTCACTGGAAAGGATCGGTCACTCACAGGGTTTTGGACTGGCTGCAAGATCTCTGACTGTACGGTGAAATGTTTGCCACCTGAGCTGTACAGACTGATGATTTTTGTTGTAACTTCTGTAGGAAATGAAGATGTGCTCCAGTTCTAATGAGGGAACAGAGAGAGAGAGTGTATTTAGAAAGCACTTTACTTTCCATGTAATTCTCAATGGATTCCGACACAGTCTCATCAATGCTGCAATATTTCCACTTCTGTAGAAAATGTTAGTTACTTGTATGAAGCCAAAAAGGTTCACGGCAACATCTCCAGCGATATTTAACGCTGACACTTTTTCCAGCGGTATACGGTGCTTGAAAGTGTGCTGCTCCTTGCCATTCACATATACCTGATGATCCAAAGCAACACAACTCGTGTGAGGACAAGTTCCTAGAGTTCTTTTGCCAATGTGCAGTGACTCATACAAAACACATACCTGATATCCTTCGGATTTGATGACAGTGAACATCTCAAAAGTTTGTCCCTTTTTAAAGGGGCTGTCAGAGAAACTTTCCTCAGCTTCCCATTTTTTGTTCCTGAAACTGTTCAAGGCTACCTTTGAGCCAATTCGAGGGTTGAAGTGGAAAGCAATGTCATCGTCATTGCCCACGGACTGCCCAGTCTTGAAATTTATTACAAACCTGCATGGAAAGTAAAATGTTAAAGCAACTGATTCTAAATAACAGTGAATTGCTTTTGTCCAAATTGTCCAAAAACACAATTCCTTACTGGTCAGCATTAGTGGGAACAACTCCTTTCAAGTACAAGGCCATGCCTTCTCTCAGTCCTCCTGAAATTGGGCCCACATAAGGAAGGCTCTGCAGTAAACACAAGAAAATAGACATTATCCTATATTTAATAGATTCTCCAGTGGCAGGTTTTTGAACTCACTGAAATGGGACATTTAGAATTTCAATGATGTTTAAATTGGCCACCGTAATCCTGAAACTATAGTGAAACAATTGCTCTTGGGTGAAACAGTTCTCATGCACTGCTGTTTCTTTTTTGTGCATTCAGAAGTCACTGGAAACGATCGGTCACTCACAGGGTTTTGGACTGGCTGCAAGATCTCTGACTGTACGGTGGAACGTTCCCCACGTGAGCTGTACAGACTGATGCTTTTTGTTGTAACTTCTGTAGGAAATGAAGATGTGCTCCAGTTCTAATGAGGGAACAGAGAGAGAGTGTATTTAGAAAGCACTTTACTTTCCATGTAATTCTCAATGGATTCCGACACAGTCTCATCAATGCTGCAATATTTCCACTTCTGTAGAAAATGTTAGTTACTTGTATGAAGCCAAAAAGGTTCACGGCAACATCTCCAGCGATATTTAACGCTGACACTTTTTCCAGCGGTATACGGTGCTTGAATGTGTACTGCTCCTTGCCATTCACGTATACCTGATGATCCAAAGCAACACAACTCATGTGAGGACAAGTTCCTAGAGTTCTTTTACCGATGTGCAGTGACTCATACAAAACACATACCTGATATCCTTCGGATTTGATGACAGTGAACATCTCAAAAGTTTGTCCCTTTTTAAAGGGGTTGTCAGAGAAACTTTCCTCAGCTTCCCATTTTTTGTTCCTGAAACTGTTCATGGCTACCTTTGAGCCAGTTCGAGGGTTGAAGTGGAAAGCAATGTCATCGTCATGGCCCACGGACTGCCCAGTCTTGAAATTTATTACAAACCTGCATGGAAAGCAAAATGTTAAAGCAATTGATTCTAAATAACAGTGAATTGCTTTTGTCCAAATTGTCCAACAAGACAATTCCTTACTGGTCAGCATTAGTGGGAACAACTCCTTGCAAGTACAAGGCCATGCCTTCTCTCAACCCTCCTGAAATTGGGCCCACATAAGGAAGGCTCTGCAGTAAACACAAGAAAATAGACATTATCCTATATTTAATAGATTCTCCAGTGGCAGGTTTTTGAACTCACTGAAATGGGACATTTAGGATTTCATTGATGTTTAAAGTGGCCACCATAATCCTGAAACTATAGTGAAACAATTGCTCTTGGGTGAAACAGTTCTCATGCACTGCTGTTTCTTTTTTGTGCATTCAGAAGTCACTGGAAAGGATCGGTCACTCACAGGGTTTTGGACTGGCTGCAAGATCTCTGACTGTACGGTGAAATGTTTGCCATGTGAGCTGTACAGACTGATGATTTTTGTTGTAACTTCTGTAGGAAATGAAGATGTGCTCCAGTTCTAATGAGGGAACAGAGAGAGAGTGTATTTAGAAAGCACTTTACTTTCCATGTAATTCTCAATGGATTCCGACACAGTCTCATCAATGCTGCAATATTTCCACTTCTGTAGAAAATGTTAGTTACTTGTATGAAGCCAAAAAGGTTCAAGGCAACATCTCCAGCGATATTTAACGCTGACACTTTTTCCAGCGGTATACGGTGCTTGAAAGTGTGCTGCTCCTTGCCATTCACATATACCTGATGATCCAAAGCAACACAACTCGTGTGAGGACAAGTTCCTAGAGTTCTTTTGCCAATGTGCAGTGACTCATACAAAACACATACCTGATATCCTTCGGATTTGATGACAGTGAACATCTCAAAAGTTTGTCCCTTTTTAAAGGGGCTGTCAGAGAAACTTTCCTCAGCTTCCCATTTTTTGTTCCTGAAACTGTTCAAGGCTACCTTTGAGCCAATTCGAGGGTTGAAGTGGAAAGCAATGTCATCGTCATTGCCCACGGACTGCCCAGTCTTGAAATTTATTACAAACCTGCATGGAAAGTAAAATGTTAAAGCAACTGATTCTAAATAACAGTGAATTGCTTTTGTCCAAATTGTCCAAAAAGACAATTCCTTACTGGTCAGCATTAGTGGGAACAACTCCTTTCAAGTACAAGGCCATGCCTTCTCTCAGTCCTCCTGAAATTGGGCCCACATAAGGAAGGCTCTGCAGTAAACACAAGAAAATAGACATTATCCTATATTTAATAGATTCTCCAGTGGCAGGTTTTTGAACTCACTGAAATGGGACATTTAGAATTTCAATGATGTTTAAATTGGCCACCGTAATCCTGAAACTATAGTGAAACAATTGCTCTTGGGTGAAACAGTTCTCATGCACTGCTGTTTCTTTTTGTGCATTCAGAAGTCACTGGAAACGATCGGTCACTCACAGGGTTTTGGACTGGCTGCAAGATCTCTGACTGTACGGTGGAACGTTCCCCACGTGAGCTGTACAGACTGATGCTTTTTGTTGTAACTTCTGTAGGAAATGAAGATGTGCTCCAGTTCTAATGAGGGAACAGAGAGAGAGTGTATTTAGAAAGCACTTTACTTTCCATGTAATTCTCAATGGATTCCGACACAGTCTCATCAATGCTGCAATATTTCCACTTCTGTAGAAAATGTTAGTTACTTGTATGAAGCCAAAAAGGTTCACGGCAACATCTCCAGCGATATTTAACGCTGACACTTTTTCCAGCGGTATACGGTGCTTGAATGTGTACTGCTCCTTGCCATTCACGTATACCTGATGATCCAAAGCAACACAACTCGTGTGAGGACAAGTTCCTAGAGTTCTTTTACCAATGTGCAGTGACTCATACAAAACACATACCTGATATCCTTCGGATTTGATGACAGTGAATATCTCAAAAGCTTGTCCCTTTTTAAAGGGGTTGTCAGAAAAACTTTCCTCAGCTTCCCATTTTTTGTTCCTGAAACTGTTCATGGCTACCTTTGAGCCAATTCGAGGGTTGAAGTGGAAAGCAATGTCATCGTCATTGCCCACGGACTGCCCAGTCTTGAAATTTATTACAAACCTGCATGGAAAGTAAAATGTTAAAGCAACTGATTCTAAATAACAGTGAATTGCTTTTGTCCAAATTGTCCAACAAGACAATTCCTTACTGGTCAGCATTAGTGGGAACAACTCCTTTCAAGTACAAGGCCATGCCTTCTCTCAGTCCTCCTGAAATTGGGCCCACATAAGGAAGGCTCTGCAGTAAACACAAGAAAATAGACATTATCCTATATTTAATAGATTCTCCAGTGGCAGGTTTTTGAACTCACTGAAATGGGACATTTAGAATTTCAATGATGTTTAAATTGGCCACCGTAATCCTGAAACTATAGTGAAACATTTGCTCTTGGGTGAAACAGTTCTCATGCACTGCTGTTTCTTTTTTGTGCATTCAGAAGTCACTGGAAACGATCGGTCACTCACAGGGTTTTGGACTGGCTGCAAGATCTCTGACTGTACGGTGAAATGTTTGCCACCTGAGCTGTACAGACTGATGATTTTTGTTGTAACTTCTGTAGGAAATGAAGATGTGCTCCAGTTCTAATGAGGGAACAGAGAGAGAGTGTATTTAGAAATTGCTTTCCTTTCCATGTAATTCTCAATGGATTCCGACACAGTCTCATCAATGCTGCAATATTTGCACTTCTGTAGAAAATGTTAGTTACTTGTATGAAGCCAAAAAAGTTCATGGCAACATCTCCAGCGATATTTAATGCTGACACTTTTTCCAGCGGTATACGGTGCTTGAAAGTGTGCTGCTCCTTGCCATTCACGTATACCTGATGATCCAAAGCAACACAACTCATGTGAGGACAAGTTCCTAGAGTTCTTTTGCCGATGTGCAGTGACTCATACAAAACACATACCTGATATCCTTCGGATTTGATGACAGTTAACATCTCAAAAGCTTGTCCCTTTTTAAAGGGATTGTCAGAGAAACTTTCCTCAGCTTCCCATTTTTTGTTCCTGAAACTGTTCAAGGCTACCTTTGAGCCAATTCCAGGGTTGAAGTGGAAAGCAATGTCATCGTCATTGCCCACGGACTTCCCAGTCTTGAAATTTATTACAAACCTGCATGGAAAGTAAAATGTTAAAGCAACTGATTCTAAATAACAGTGAATTGCTTTTGTCCAAATTGTCCAACAAGACAATTCCTTACTGGTCAGCATTAGTGGGAACAACTCCTTGCAAGTACAAGGCCATGCCTTCTCTCAGTCCTCCTGAAATTGGGCCCACATAAGGAAGGCTCTGCAGTAAACACAAGAAAATAGACATTATCCTATATTTAATAGATTCTCCAGTGGCAGGTTTTTGAACTCACTGAAATGGGACATTTAGAATTTCAATGATGTTTAAATTGGCCACCGTAATCCTGAAACTATAGTGAAACAATTGCTCTTGGGTGAAACAGTTCTCATGCACTGCTGTTTCTTTTTTGTGCATTCAGAAGTCACTGGAAAGGATCGGTCACTCACAGGGTTTTGGACTGGCTGCAAGATCTCTGACTGTACGGTGGAATGTTCCCCATGTGAGCTGCACAGACTGATGATTTTTGTTGTAACTTCTGTAGGAAATGAAGATGTGCTCCAGTTCTAATGAGGGAACAGAGAGAGAGTGTATTTAGAAAGCACTTTACTTTCCATGTAATTCTCAATGGATTCCGACACAGTCTCATCAATGCTGCAATATTTCCACTTCTGTAGAAAATTTAAGTTACTTGTATGAAGCCAGAAAGGTTCACGGCAACATCTCCAGCGATATTTAATGCTGACACTTTTTCCAGCGGTATACGATGCTTGAATGTGTACTGCTCCTTGCCATTCACGTATACCTGATGATCCAAAGCAACACAACTCGTGTGAGGACAAGTTCCTAGAGTTCTTTTACCGATGTGCAGTGACTCATACAAAACACATACCTGATATCCTTCGGATTTGATGACAGTGAACATCTCAAAAGTTTGCCCCTTTTTAAAGGGGCTGTCAGAGAAACTTTCCTCAGCTTCCCATTTTTTGTTCCTGAAACTGTTCATGGCTACCTTTGAGCCAATTCGAGGGTTGAAGTGGAAAGCAATGTCATCGTCATTGCCCACGGACTGCCCAGTCTTGAAATTTATTACAAACCTGCATGGAAAGTAAAATGTTAAAGCAACTGATTCTAAATAACAGTGAATTGCTTTTGTCCAAATTGTCCAAAAAGACAATTCCTTACTGGTCAGCATTAGTGGGAACAACTCCTTGCAAGTACAAGGCCATGCCTTCTCTCAGTCCTCCTGAAATTGGGCCCACATAAGGAAGGCTCTGCAGTAAACACAAGAAAATAGACATTATCCTATATTTAATAGATTCTCCAGTGGCAGGTTTTTGAACTCACTGAAATGGGACATTTAGAATTTCAATGATGTTTAAAGTGGCCACTATAATCCTGAAACTATAGTGAAACAATTGCTCTTGGGTGAAACAGTTCTCATGCACTGCTGTTTCTTTTTTGTGCATTCAGAAGTCACTGGAAACGATCGGTCACTCACAGGGTTTTGGACTGGCTGCAAGATCTCTGACTGTACGGTGAAATGTTTGCCACCTGAGCTGTACAGACTGATGATTTTTGTTGTAACTTCTGTAGGAAATGAAGATGTGCTCCAGTTCTAATGAGGGAACAGAGAGAGAGTGTATTTAGAAATTGCTTTCCTTTCCATGTAATTCTCAATGGATTCCGACACAGTCTCATCAATGCTGCAATATTTCCACTTCTGTAGAAAATGTAAGTTACTTGTATGAAGCCAAAAAGGTTCACGGCAACATCTCCAGCGATATTTAACGCTGACACTTTTTCCAGCGGTATACGGTGCTTGAATGTGTACTGCTCCTTGCCATTCACGTATACCTGATGATCCAAAGCAACACAACTCGTGTGAGGACAAGTTCCTAGAATTCTTTTACCGATGTGCAGTGACTCATACAAAACACATACCTGATATCCTTCGGATTTGATGACAGTGAACATCTCAAAAGCTTGTCCCTTTATAAAGGGGTTGTCAGAGAAACTTTCCTCAGCTTCCCATTTTTTGTTCCTGAAACTGTTCAAGGCTACCTTTGAGCCAATTCGAGGGTTGAAGTGGAAAGCAATGTCATCGTCATTGCCCACGGACTGCCCAGTCTTGAAATTTATTACAAACCTGCATGGAAAGTAAAATGTTAAAGCAACTGATTCTAAATAACAGTGAATTGCTTTTGTCCAAATTGTCCAACAAGACAATTCCTTACTGGTCAGCATTAGTGGGAACAACTCCTTGCAAGTACAAGGCCATGCCTTCTCTCAGTCCTCCTGAAATTGCGCCCACATAAGGAAGGCTCTGCAGTAAACACATGAAAATAGACATTATCCTATATTTAACCAAATTCTTATGGCAGGCTTTTTTTTTATTAGGGGTTCAAGCATGTAGCACTGAAACCCTATTGTAATTGTTAAATTTTCCAAGGATCATCATTCTTCCCTAAAAGTGATCGTGCAGACCAAACCGTAAGTCGTAGAGACTTGAAACTTTGAGGGCTGGTAGTACTCCGCCTACAGCGTCACCAAGGTTCGCCCCGATGGGCCTGCTGGCGCTACAGCAGTCAAAAGTACGAAATGGCTCATAACTCCTGAACCTTTAGGCCCAGGCTCAAGTGTCTTATATCGTTGGAAATTTTCTTTTCTTCTACAGGCCTAACAAGCTAACTTTGAAATAGAGAAATAGTCACTAGGACTTAGTGTTGTAACAAGTGGAAAAATTGTGCTGTGCTGGCTAGACAGCATCCTTCTAAGGATAAAAAATACTCTATGAAAATTGTTTTGGCCTATTGAGTAATCAACCCGGTGATATTTTCTGATGATCCTGTGACTCAGTTGTTCTAATCTAAATTTACTCTGCCAGTAAGTGGGGCAGAAGAACTAAGTTGTTATTCTTAAATCTGAACCAATCATATTAAGACTGATGATAATGAGTAATAGATCGTGCTATACTGACTGTGAGATGTACCAGAAATCCTATAAAACCTGCTGTATTCCTTTAATCAGAGAGAGATTCTCTGGGATTGATGAGAACTCTCCTGGCCGTGATTAAAAGCTTTGAAGGACATCAACTGGAGTCTCTGGTTATTGCTACGCAGCAAGTTAGGGAGTACTAGGTTTAGAAGGGTCAAGACGTTGACCGAAATATTATTGGATGTCGATTAGGAGACGCCCCGGAAGATCAGGTATATTATTGAGTGTCGCCAGTAGACGCCCGGGTGTCGATTAGGAGACGCCCCAGGATCAGGCAAACTTAAGTCAGGTGCATAGGGGAAAAATCTACCACATTATCAAAAAAAAGTTGCAATTTTGATTCACGGTCGCTAAGGGGCACCAAAACAAACAATGAGGGCGGAGCCACTTTTACTAAAATGGCTATAACTCAAGAACGAAATGAGATATTTGCACCAAACTCGGTACACATGTGAAAAAATCACATCGATTGGACACTAGGTGGCGCTACAACTTGAAAAAAAAAACCATGAAAACAGCTGTAACTATGCAACCGTTAGTCTGATCAACTTAAAATTTGGCATGTAGTGTCTTGGTCCAAGGGGGCATAATAGGCGTATCTCAAAAAACATGGCCGCCATCGGCCAATGAAGTTTGAGCACCCATTAGACAAGGTTAACGGAGGCCGATCGGAACGAAACTTGGTGGGCATGTTCAACTAATGGTCCTAGAGGTCTGTAAGAATTTTGAAATAAATCAGCCACTAGTTGGCGCCAACGAGTTTTACAGCTCTATAATCACATGATGTTTCACAGATCCACAAAATATGCATATAATTTGATAGATCTCCTCATTCTGAACAACTTTGCCTCAAGAACCAATGCTGTCAATCAAATCGTTCATTAATTATTCACAAATATGTAAAAAATCTACTTTTGCGAACTAGTCCTAGGTTTTTTGCCCAATCAGAACAAAACCAGTGCAGGACAATTCTCTGGACTCTCTAGATCAATAATTTTCAAAAAAAAAGTTAAACTTTACCCTTTGGGTCGCTATAAGAGGGTCATTTAGAAAATGGGTGTGGCTAAATATACTCAAAAGCCTATAAATCCTTAAAGAAAACTTAGAACTTCACGAAATTGAGAGCACATTCAGCATATGACTCTAAAGAAGCATGCCAACTTTTATGGAGATCGGACTATAGGTGGCGCTATAACTGTTAAAAAGCTTTAAAAAACAGATATTTTCAGTGGTAAATTGCCTGTTTTCCATGAAAATGTATATAACTTTGGGTGTGGTGGACTTATTTTCACGGGACTCACGTCCTTAGACTCCTGAATCCTTGCCGAGTCCATCGATACCAAACATGCTTGGTTTTACCTTATGGGTTGTCCTGTGTTATGATTTAGTGCTTAAAAAACTTTTGCGAATATCTTCGAAACCGTTAGTCCGATCGAGATGAAACCAGTGTAGGAAACACGGAACCTAAGTTGGTTTACTAAATGTAAATGCCCAAATGTCAAAATTTTGATAGGAAGTGGCAAAAAAATCCAATCAAAGTCACTCATGGGTCATTTTTTATGCTCTCATATATATTTGTCTATAACTTTAAAACAAAATTAGATATTTTCACCAAAATTGGCACACATATGTATGGAAACACTCTGAGGACACCCCAAAAAAGTGGTGGAGATCGGGCAATAGGTGGTGCTACAACTGTCAAAAAACCTTTAAAAACCTTATTTTTCCTTAGTAAATTGCCTGAAACTGTCATTTGATGTCACCAGATGGCAGTAGAAGGCCACTAATATAGTTCAAGGTTTCAAGGTTTTTCAAGCTTTTGTCATTTAAACTATATAAATCCTTTAATAACATTACAAATCACATTTTGTCAAGGTTTACCACTTCATTTGTTCATTTGTTGAATGTTTTTGCAATAATATAACATTACAATTACATTGAGACCTGAAAATTATGATTTTTAAAAGGGAAACCTGGAATAAGCATTTTCTTACATATCATTGATTTCAAATATCCATATATGCAACAAAATGTGTGTGTCAGCACGTTTAATTAATGGAGTTAACATGGAAAATGTACTTGAAACACAGAACACTTTTAGAATGAAATTGAGCCAGTAAGTGGTCCTCTGCTGACACCTGCTGTTTAAAAGTCATTTTGTCATAATACTCACTAATATTGTTCTATAATTCCATTTAGACTTTCTAAAATCACTATTTTAACATTTACTATCACTTTTTTGGTCAAATTCATCACTTCAGTTCCTTTCGAGTATTAATTTTGACGGTTGTGCCACATTATGAGTAAAATGAAACACGAAAATGGTGTTATACTGAGATTTGCAGAAAACATTGTTACCCATCATGTATTTCAAATACTAAATCTACAAGAAAATATGCGTGTGTCTGTGTGTTTATGTGTGTGTGTGTGTGTGTGTGTAAGCATGCTTAGTGAGTATCAAGTATCATTGTTTAAGCCTTTTCTTTCTCTGTGTTTGTTTAAGCATATGGCATAGCTGTTCCTTCTATGAATTAAGTGGTTACATGTTTGCTAAATAAAACTTAATATCTTTTTACGCATATGTGCTTAAAGGCCTTAAATGCTTGAACCCCGGTAAATGCTGCTTGCGGCTTTAATTATTATTATAATTTTAAAGAGGCATAACAAATAGCAAAACTACTGCACATTTTTTTTTCACTGCTGTTTCTTTTAGTGCTTGCACTTTATTTTGTTCTGAGTCCCTGGAAAGTTTCTGCTACTCACAGGATTTTGGACTGGGTTGCTCAATGAAAGTTCAGTCGGTGGTTGGATAGCTGACAGATTACATTCGGTGACCATCAAAGACCCGCTCCCATTCAGCACAAATGAATGTTCTTCAAAAGTCATAGTCCCATTCTGTGAGTGGATCATACTTCCGCCCTGCCCAAAGATGGAGGATCCAGCAAAGCTCTGTAAAAGCAAGATAGTAAGATTTGAACAACACAAACATTTGTATCATGTCTACTGATATTGTTTTTTTTTTTTTTTCACACATTTTTTTAACAACCTTTGCTGTATTTTATTTAGTGACATGCATTTTTAAAAATTTCCAGGTACTCTTCCAATTTTGTAGTTATAGAATACTCTTGTATATTACAAATCAAATAAATTGCTAAATTGCGGTTTATAATTGTTTTCGATAGAGTATTGCATGTTACACTGCAAGACTGATGGACATGATCAGAATACTGAAGCATTTATCTGTCTCCAGTATCATATGCCAAAATAACAGGAAAGCCTATGCTTGAGTAATGACAACTAAATTTAATTAATGTAGTCTGTAAAAGAGGAGGAACACTCACCTCAGTGAACACCACGTTTGTTAAAGAAACCTCTCCTGCAACACTCAGAGCGATGACACGTTCCAAAGATATACGATGCTGAAATTGGCCAACTTCGCATCCACTCATATACACCTTCAGATTGAAAATGACTATATTCAGATATCTTATTTGATTTATTTTAGCCTTTGCACGATGCACGCATTGAAAAGATCAAAACACACCTGATAATTTTCAGAATTTACGGCAATGATCAGATCAAAGCTGCTCTCCTGTTTTAAAGGTAATTCCAGTTTCTCCTCTGGTCCCCATGTCTCATTTTGCCGGCTGTTTAGGACTATGCAGTTGCTGCTAAACTGGGGTTTGATTTGAAAGGCAATGTCATCTCCTTCAGACTCCCCACACTTCAGATTGACCACAAAGCTGCAATGATTAAAGACAACATGGAGTGAACTAGTTACTCAAACAAACTTGCATTTTTATTCTCTAGTCTTGAAAAGAAAGATTCACCTATCAGATCCAGAGGGAACCGCTCCCTGAATGAAGATGGCTTTCCCAGCTTTCAGTCCTCCAGAGATAAGACTCACATAGGGGACGCTCTGCATGGTAAAAAAGTATTCTGTATGTTATGGTAAAGTTCACGATGTAGCAAGGCTAATATAAGTCAGGAGTGCAGGAAAGGCTGAGGGATCACTCACGAAGCCGGAGATGGTCTGGAAGCTTGACTGGAAGCTTGACTGAAATGTAAAGCTCATGTTGTCGGCCACTCAGAAGGATGATGGGCTGATGCACAGGTGGATTCTAGATTCGGGATGAGTGTTGCAGGTGGTGGTCTTGGGTTTATACTCTCAGTAGGTGGGAGTGGTTCAGCCTTCAGGGCGCTTTTAGCCTCAAGGCATTTCAAAATTAATAATGGGTTCACTTTAGCTTAGCAACCCAAAGGCAAAATTTAAAGCTATGATGGATTTGCATTCTCACAACAGTTTTGCCCAAAGCCACATTGTGCATAAATGTTCAAAGATTAAAAGCATTTTACAGGTGACTTTTCCAGTACTTTGGATTTTGTTGTCTTAAAATATAACAATCTCTGCTTGAAAAAACATTACATTATGTCAGGTTTTCTCAAACTAGGGTTTGGGAAGGAACCGTATTCCACAAAACTGAAAGACTTTCTGAACATATATAGGCTTTTTTTAAAAAAAAAAAAAAATCAAATCATTCTTAATAATTATTGTCATTTTGTTAATATTAGGCAATCATGTAATCAATTAAAAAGTAACTGTAATCTTTAAAATGTAATATAATCTAATTACAAGTATTTAATTCTTGGAATCTACGTAATGAAGATTACACACAACCCCATTTCCAGAAAAGTTGGGACATTTTGTAAAATTCACTGAAATCAAGAATCTGAGATTTGTTAATTCTCTTTAACCATTATTTAACTGACAAAAGTACGAAGAAAAGATTTTCATTGTTTTTATTGACTGACTTAATTGTATTTTGTAAATATAAACAAATTTTGGTTTTGATGGCTGCAACACACTCCAAAAAAGTTGGGACAGAAGCAAAATAAAAGTGAAAAGATAACAATATCCAAGTTAAAAAGCATACCTGCAATCACAATTTTTCTGTAACATTTTGTTTAATTGTAGTAAACTACTAAATGAACCTAATCAAGAGCAGTTCATGATAAACATTGTCAGTCCAGAAGGCTGCATTTACCTTGCAAGGCCTGATGCACAAATCCAATATTTTGAGCAGCTGAGCTACAGGTTAGCAAGTTAGAATATAAAAACAAAGATATGTATGTTCCCTCATCTTGAGCTTTGCAGTTTTTCAAACCAACCTAGGATTATGCATCAACCATTCAATGTTTAAGCAAAAATCCATGTTTGAATGCTTAAAAGTTCCAGTCATCTAATGTTAATCTACTACAGCATGCATTTACTACTTTTTTCTACAGTTGACAGAAACAATTGACAAAATACATTTTTCTAAGGTTGTGTCTCCTCGTTGTTAACAATGTATTGATTAGTACAGCTTCTTAATGAACATAATGTAACATAATCACAAGAAGTAGTCTGACAGTTGTATAATTTATAGCATATGTTGTGAAATTTCAACTAAACCTGTTCCAGCTGGAGGGCAGACCTGTGACTTTGATTATCAAATGCTTTTTTCAGTCAGCAGAATTCTCACAATGTTATAAGTGAAAAGCACAAAATGCAGTATCCAGGATCAGAACATAATGCTGTTCTTTCTTTGTGCTGTTCAGGGGCCTCATTTATAAAATGTGCGTACACACAGATTTGATCTTAGAGTGTGCGTACGCTAAAATCCATGCCAACGATTCATATTTATAAAAACGGTCTTTGACGTGGAAAAGTGCTTATAGCACCACGTCAGGGTCTGAGCAGACGTACACACTTTTCCTTGTGGCAGATTGTCTAAGCAATTCTTGCCATTCTCCATTCTCAAGTAAAAGATTTGGATGTTGACTGGTGCTCTGTTATATGTTAATGACATTAATTAGGTGCGTTTACAAAGCGGAGATCAGAAACCATTTAGCTGTGCACAATTTCAAGATCATTTGTGATTTATAAATTTCATGTTTTCTGTGCGTACGTTCGTTCTCTTAATCACACATACGCACATTTGAGAAATGACCGTAAGATCAAATGTTGGACGTTTTGTACGCAACATTTTATAAAAGAGGCCTCATACATGCACCTCTCATCTCTGAAAGGAAGGATTTCCAATAAACTTCACTTGACCAGCCCCGATGGTCTTCCCTCTAGTGCTCTGCATAAACTTATCATGTCATTTACATCACAAGCATGATGTCAGTTATTAAGTAACATGTTGTCAACATGACAGTTCAAGTATACTAACTGAGTAATAAAATGAGCAACTGAAGGAGAAAAAACTTGTTTTGCCAGTGTGCAAATATTCACATCTGATGTTAAAAGGTATATCCATGTTTCCATTTAAAATCTTCATCTTGCCGAACATTTGCGTTTCGTGTGAAAGGGCCTGAAGGTGGATCCTTACCCCCTTTTTTGACTGAGGAACCCTTGAATTAAAGGCTTTTTGCTTAGTATGGATGCACAAATGAAGCTGCAATTCTATACAACACACTGCTGCTATTATTAATAGGTTGCTATTAAGTTGTGAATATTATCTTTCATCTAAACGCCACTGCCAGGAACAGCTGATATGTTTTATTGTGTTATGTAAGCTGTAGGTTAACTTTCAGTCACGTCTGACAGTAATTTACAGTGTGTTATAAAGATGTTACTTTCCGTGATCATTGTCAATGCAGCCAGAGGCAGATATGAGAGATATGAAATGCATAATTCTCACAAGAACAAAGATAAATCATTTTCAAGCTGCCAACTTCGGTGACGGTAGAAGAGAAGATGATCATAGTTCTCAGTGTTTCTTTATTTGCAGGATTGCTTGAAAGGTTGGAAATGTGCATCAGGGTTTTACATTAAGAATATATTAACAGTGAACGGACACTAATTACATGTAGGGAAAACAACATGGGGTTGTGTTGAGTGTTGTAGATACCCATTAATGAATTACTGGGACTGCTCAAAGTAACCACTAGGTGGTGCTGAAAGTAAGTGTAAACCTCAAAGAGTCTGTAGTTTTACATCTGACAAGCGTTTTTGTTAGATTAAAATTAATTTTTCAATGTAACAAAATGATTGTAAATGACAAAAAAATAAAAATAAAAAAACAGCCATATCTCTTGATGGGATGCATGTGCAAATTGTCACATTTGAATACGCTTTAAAGGGATAATGCATTAAAAAAAAAAAAAAAAACTCCATTCTGGCGCTGCATAATATCTTTGCACCTGCTGCAGCCATGGTACGGCAGCAAAGTTCCTTGATTATTATGCCGGAATGACAGTTCCTAGCCACATCGCCTAGAAAATCACAACTTTTCATTTTCCGTTGGTCTTAGTACACGATGTAACTACAGAAGAGTCAAGTTTTAAATAGGAAAAATATCGAAACTCTTTGGCCATTTTTGAGCGAGATGCTAACAGTCTAATCAGATTCAATGAACTATGCTAAGCTATGCTAAAAGTGGTACTGCCAGACCCGGAGATCGCCTGAATGGATTCGAAAGCGGTAAAACTCAACTGTTTAACTCCAGGGGAGCTGGAAAATGAGCCTATTTTCAAAAAAAGTGGAGTGTTCCTTTAAACTGAAAGAAAAAAGTCAGAATTGTGTCAGTTACCTTTCTTATGTTTTATTCTGTGGTGGAAACAAGCTTCCATATTTTGGAGCTGCTATACAAAAATTCTGGAACCACAAAAGAAAAAAAGATCACGTGTGTTAGGAACATCCGAGGGCAGATAAATGTCCATTTTTGGGTGAATTATTCTTTTAAGACACTGAATCCTCTAATAAGCCTCAGACACTCGCCAAATATTCAGTCTGTCCTTCAACCAAATGTTTTTTATCCTTGTATAAGGTAACAGGGTTGGATGACTTTGATGAAAATGTGAATTGACACAGAGTAAGCCGTTGGGTGGGTGCACGAAATCTTCCTGAAAGTCGATGATGCTGCTCCATTTTAACCCTTAGAGGTCCCCGAGTCTTTTCATTCAACTCTAAACCAAACATGATATAAATACGTAAAAAAATGCCGATTTAGGATTGCTAAAATTAGATTCTGATTATCAAAATGTTGGGATTTAAAGTCTGTGTGTGTGAAGGCGTCACATGTCCTCGCCCAACAGGAGCGGCTGCAGGAAGAGTCCGGCCGTTCCCAGAATGCACGCCAGGACAAACACCCACAGGAAGATCCTATCAATCACCATGGCAACATACTTCCAGTCATCTTGGACCTTTAAAGACAAGGGTCGGAAGACCAAGACATTAAAGTCTACTGTATCATATTTGATACTCGACATTTTAAGGCCTTTAACTGACAAACATGATCTGATAAACCTGCCGCACACAATTTCCTACAGTCCTACAGGGATAGTTCATCCAAAAATGAAAATTATCCCATAATTTACTCACCCTCAAGCCAATCTAGGTGTATATGACTACCTTCTTTCAGACGAACACAATCGGAGTTATATAAAAATATTTCCTGGCTCTTCCAAGCTTTATAATGGTAGTGAATAGGGTGTAAGATTTTGAAGCCCAAATAAGCACATCCATCCATCATAAAAGTTATCGATATGACTTCAGGGGGTTAATAAAGTCCCTCTGAAGTGAAGCGATGCATTTTAATAAAAAAAAAATATCCATATTTAAAACTTTATATACTATAATACCTAGCTTCCGGCAAAGAACAAGTCTTACACAAGTCGATTTACGCCACAAGAGTAACCCATGACGCGACGTATGACGCAGGATGTAGGAGTATCGAAAGCTTAGACGAGAAGGTTCAAACAAACGGCTGTGCAACAAACTCAAGCTCCTCTTCTCTTATATCGAAATCCTCTGACATTTCTCTTTAAAATTTCTTGTTTTAGACTTCTAATTTGTGACCGGTGTTTTGTTTTGCTCTATCCTCGGTGCTGCAGCGATCGTTGATACATCATGCGTTGGGTCAGAGGTTTCTCTTTCTCTGTAACTCGATGTGTACAGTCATCTACCAGAAGCTAGTTATTATAGTTAATAATGTTTTAAATATGGATATTTTTCTTACAAAAACGCATTGCTTTGCTTCAGAAGGCCTTTATTAACCCCCTGGGGTCGTATGGATTATTTGTATGATGGATGGATGTGCTTTTTTGGGCTTCAAAATCTCAACCCCCATTCACTCCCATTATAAAGCTTGGAAGAGCCAGGATATTTTTAATATGACTCTGATTGTGTTCATCTGAAAGAAGATAGTCATATACATCTAGGATGGCTTGAGGGTGAGTAAATCATGGGATAATTTTTATTTTTGGGTGAACTATCCCTTTAAGACTTTTTTTAGCAAGTAAAAGTCTTTTAAGTGCAATTGTACAAACGTCCTTCATGTGTCTTTCTGCTGTGAAATCTTTACTGATTTTTATCAAGTAAACATAAGAATATCTTTTATTTTGTTACTAATATTTCAAGATGAACACTTACTAAGTAACTTCTTTTGGTTTACTAGATTATCCAAAAATCATTTTTTAGAAAAATTATGAGTATCAAATATGACCATCAGGCTTTTGAGGAAGGTTTACTTGTTCATCTCAATCATCATTGTATTGCATTGCATTATATGTCTAAAAACTACAGAGCTTTGATCATAAAACTAAGCATTTAAATATCTTAATAAAACATTATTGGCAGATATTGATATGCCTTTTATGAAAGTATCTGTTATACTGTAAAGATCTCATTGATTTACATTACAAGCATCAAAATTTCATCTTTCTTTCTGGCCATATAAATATCAGAATCTGCAACCAAATTGCATATTTTTGCTCAGATTAAGTCTCTGAATAAACCAGCCATTTTTTCCTCCCATTTTCTCACTATATCAGACTATATATAGCCATAAAAGCATGATGGATCAAATATGATACTCAACACAAAACACATATGTAAACTTAGATTTTTAAAAAAATATTGTCTAAAAGTTCAATAAACTGTTCTGTTTAAAAAAGAAAAAGGAATTTTCTGACTGTAAGGCCATTTCATACGTTCCTGTAGCTCAAACAATAAAACATGGTGTTAGTGACGGCAAGTTTGTTCGATTGCCATGGAATGCATTAACTGAATGCAATATAATGCCATATGCATAAGTGTAAATATCAGGTTTTACAGGGTTAAAAAAGTCAAAAGATGATGCTTCGCTTGGCTAAATGTACGTAGTTCAGCACTTCAAATTCATAAACAAGCTTTGCTTTCCCCCCTTGAAGTTCTCTCACCTCCTTGGCCTCATTCTGCAGCCTCATGTTTTCTGCGATATACTTGACGCTCTCAATGGCCTCTCTGACTTGTGGTGAGAGAGCGGACTTGCACAGAAACCCATCCGAGGACCCGGAGCTGGAGCCGGGACTGGCTCCTCCACCTCCGTCTTCTCCCGCTTCGGTGCGGTGTTGATTCCAGCAGCATGTGCATCGGCCGTCTCGACACAGAAAGCCGGACGCCATCTTGGACGCCTCGGCCAGGTTGTTGAGCTCAGTTGTGCACAGAAGGAGTTGAGGACGTTGCGACAGAACGTGTGGTTTGGCAGAAACCGGACCAGGAGCATGAAGAGCGCACGGTCTCTCCGGGCCTCCGGGTCTCTCCGGGTCTTTATCAGGCCGCGTCATGAACATGATCCGAGGGAGCAAACTCAGAAACACGCGCCGCACCCAACTCGGCATGGTGTGCGTCTTAGGCGTGCGGTAATGCACATTGAGCACGAAGACTGTGATCACGATGGAGAGCGTGACGAATATCATGGTGAAAAGAAGGTACTCTCCGATCAGGGGGATGACGAGAGACGTGGACGGGATGGTCTCCGTGATGACCAGGAGGAAAACCGTGAGCGAGAGGAGAACGGAAATGCACAATGTCACCTTCTCGCCACAGTCGGAGGGAAGGTAGAAGACCAGAACCGTCAGGAAGGAGATGAGCAGACAGGGAATGATCATGTTGATGGTGTAGAACAGAGGCAGGCGGCGGATGTAGAGCGAGTATGTGATGTCCGTGTAGATCTCCTCGCAGCAGTTGTACTTGATGTCGTGCTTGTATCCAGGAGCATCAATAATTGTCCACTCGCCGCTTTCCCAGAAATCCTTCAGGTTGATGGTGGAACCGATCAGCACCAGGTCGATCTTGGCCTTGTCGTAGGTCCACGAGCCAAACTTCATGGTGCAGTTCTGGTAGTCGAACGGGAAGTATGTGACGTCGATCTTGCAGGAGCTCTTGAAGATGGCCGGTGGGATCCAGGTTACGTCTCCGTTGTAGCGCAGAAGAGCTTTGGTTTTATCGTCCACCTGGAAATCTCCGACTGCACTGTGGTTCAGAAACAGATCATGAGGACTAGAATCAGCAATAATGAAAGGAGGAGCAGACCGGTACCGGCTCACTTACTTGTTGTACAACACAATGTCCGGCTTCCAGATCTTGTTGGAGGGCACACGGATAAACTCGACCCCTCCGAAATCCTTGGGATTCCACCTGAGCTTATAATCATTCCAAATCTATGAAAATTAGAAATAGTTCAGAGGGTTTGTATGCACACAATATGAAGCCCCCAGTGAACAGGGAACGTTCTCTCAAAGCTCAAATGTTCTTCCAGTAAGTGTAATAGAACATTCTTTTATATCTGGTCTTTAATAATATCCTCAAAACATTAGCACAAAAACATTATTTATACATTGTTCATGGAGCGTTTCTGAAATGTTTTAGTTGGACGTTCGTCTAATGTTTTTTAAATGTTGTTTCAGAACGTTCAGAGAACATTCAAAAGTAACGTTCACATAATGTTTGAAGAATGATACAATGGAATGTTCTTTTAATGTTCACATAACCAAGAAAAAACATTGAGAAATCTGGATGTTTCGAACTGGATGTTAATGCGAACATTAGAAAAACGTTCATAGAACATATTGTTATCTGGGGCTGAGATATTTGCATCAGGCTTGTATATAATTCTGATTTACATTCAGTATTCCAAGGTAACCGCAAACACAGACTAAATAAATCACTATAGATGTTCAGGAAGATTGTTGGTTTTTGGTATTTCAACGCCAGCTTCCTTGGCCATTTTCATGGCGAGTAACAAGTTGAAATAGTATAAAAGAGCCATTTAAAAATCCGTATACAAGTTTTTAAAGATTTTTTTATATTTTAAAGCATGCATTTTAAATTTCCTCTGAAGTGTTTGTTGAGTAATATAGATTCCCAAGAGAACTTAAACCAGCACAATTTGTTCAAGGGCTGCAGGACTCTGGCATGAGGAACACAGCGGTGATATTAAAATATTAAGTGTGTTTCAAAGACGTGGCTATAAGCCATGCTCTCATTTGTTATTCTCCAGGCCGTCTCAGAACAAAAACAAAACCCTGTCTCTGCAGAAAGGACAAACAGTAATATATGACAGAGAAAAGGATCTGACACTGTCAATAGATGCAGAGTTTTATAGTTATTTCTATTGTTCAGATCAGTTGTTTAAATATTTTTTTTACGACCTACCACCTAGTTGAATTAATTATGTATTAAACGTGATTAGCTTGACCATTCAAATGTTAATGAACTGAAGCGGTCACAATGCTTCACTTGATTAGTCCCTCTTTGCTCTTAGTTTTTTAATAATTCTCTTCACATAATCACTCTCTAAACAAATTATGAGATGCACTTCTTAAGCTGTCTTGTTTAAGCAGACCATTTCCAATCTTCATTTAATTAAAATATTAGACAATTAGACATCTGGGAATCAACATCACCGAGATCACAATCAAAAGCACATAAACCTTTGTTTACTTACACCGTTCGCTTCATCTGCACTGTAAATGCAAACTATTAGCAACAGTTTTATTCAACTTCTGACAGAAGGATGAATTAAGCAGAGTTTGGACTAATATATTTGTATATTTAAAATTATTTAACAGGTGGTTAGAATCATGACGTATTGTTTTTACTATTAATGCATGGTGTGTACATGTAACATATTATTTCTGATCTGAAATATATTATCAATCTGAATCTGAATTATCAATATGCCATAATGGAACTTGTGCTTGAGCACCTTTAACATGGTTTTTATCCATTAAAAGGTTTGTTCGTGATTCATTTTTAACAGGTAAAAATGTTCACAGCTCAGCAAGTTTAACAGGAGAAGCACACATCTGTATTCCACTGGGAATCATTTCCACATGCTGCACCAATAGTTTTAAACAGTGACTGCAAAGATAGCGAGTAAAACTCTGTTCAGTTATCTAAATGAATCAATGACCTTTCCATGTGCATGAATAATGCATGAGCTTACATGTCGCAGCCAAAGATTGGTCTCCATAATCTGGTTCACCTCATCCTGTGGAAAAAGAAACAGAGAGTCTCAGACAAATCACCTGCGGGGGAATACAACACGGCTCTAGATTAATATTTTAGAGCTTAAAGAAGAAACATGCTGTCATAAGCAATCATTCTCCAGGCGTCAGTCTGCGCGGGAGCGACCTGTGCCTCCATGTCTCACAGATGGGCCGTGTTTGGACGGAGAGCGAGGACCACCTGAGTCCCTTCGCCTCGAGGTGCTTCACGAGGCACACAGAGACCTATATATGCTGGCTGTGCAGAGTTCATCATTTGAAGTGTTACATTTCTAGAGGATTTTTTTGCATGCTCAAATAAGTTGGAGACTATTTTATGCGCATTTTGGGATATTGCATAATAAAAAAAACAAAAACGCTGGATGGAAATGCCAAGATGCGCATAAATTCTAAAAATGCCCATTTAAAAAACGTATGCGCTCAACTGAAGCAGATCGGTTTTATCTGCTTTGACTTTGTCTCAGCAGAGGCTGTGATTGGATGACTGGACTAACCAGTGGACCAATCACATCGCAGCATCTCAAATGTTGGTTTGGTGGTTCTGAAACGCCTGAGTCAAAGTCTGTCATCAGAATGATTTGGTTTAATTCCCTCCAGAAGCGTCTCACAATCCTAATCCACAATCCTAAACACGAACGCAAGATCACATGACAGCGTTTATTGTGTTTCGTCTGACGCTCTGAGACCAACTCATTTATGATGGAGGAAAAAAGAGCCTGATTGAAGCAACGTACATTTTTATTACTGATATTTTGCGGCAATTTCCCAGGAAGTGACTATTTTGTTCTCTTGTAAAACTTGGGATGCAAACGCTGCTTTATTCACAAATGTTTTATGCCATATAATAAGTTAAATTCGCAACTTTGGATGGAAACACAGCTAATGAAACAATTTTGATTTGTTGAAAATTCATTTATGACCTCAATGAAAGTCACAACTTGTGCATTACATAATACATTTCCTTATGGGCCCTAATAGTCTCATCTATTATAATATAAGCCAATATTTTTCATCCAATAGAGTGTCTAAATATAATAAATCAGTCCTCTAATGTTGCTGGCAGATACACCGACAGGCATAACATTATAAGCACCTTCCTAATATTGTGTTGTTCCCCCTTTTGTTGCCAAAACAGCCCTGACCCGTCGAGGCGTGGACTCCTCTAGACCCCTGAAGGTGTGCTGTGGTATCTGACACCAAGATGTTAGCAGCAGATCCTTTAAGTCCTGTAAGTTGTGTGGTGGAGCCTCCATGGATCGGACTTGTTTGTTCAGCACATCCCACAGATGCTCGATTGGATTGAGATCTGGGGAATTTGGAGGCCAAGTCATCACCTCAAACCATTCCTGAACCATTTCTGCTTTGTGGCAGGAGCATTATCCTGCTGAAAGGGATATACCGGGAATACCGTTTCCATGAAAGGGTGTACATGGTCTGCAACAATGCTTAGGTAGGTGGTACATGTCAAAGTAACATCCACATGGATGGCAGGACGATGTTGTAAAAGAAAACGTGATTCATCAGACCAGGCCACCTTCTTCCATTGCTCCGTGGTCCAGTTCTGATGCTCACGTGTCCACTGTTTGCTCTTTCAGCGGTGGACAGGGGTCAGCATGGGCACCCTGACTGGTCTGTGTCTATGCAGCTCCATACGCAACAAACTGATGCACTGTGTATTCTGACACCTTTCTATCAGAACCAGCATTAACTTCTTGAGCAATTTGAGCTACAGTAGCTCGTCTGTTGGATCGAACCACATGGGCCAGCCTTCGCTGAGTCTTGTCCGCCCATGACCTTGTCTCCAGTTCACTACTGTTCCTTCCTTGGAGCACTTTTGATAGATACTGACCACTGCAGACCGGGAACACCCCACAAGAGCTGCAGTTTTGGAGATGCTCTGACCCAGTCATCTAGCCATCACAATTTAGTCCTTGTCAAACTCCCTCAAATCCTTACGCTTCCCCATTTTTCCTGCTTCTAACACATCAACTTTGAGGACAAAATGTTCACTCGCTGCCTAATATATCCACCCACTAACAGGAGCCGTGATGAAGAGATGATCAGTGTGGTTCACTTCTGTCAGTGCTCATAATGTTATGCCTGATCGGTGTATCTCTGCAATATAACACTTAACTCATTCTCTTATTAGGGTGTTTTTGTTGTTGTCATTGTTTGTGCTTCAATCCCAAAAAGCATGAAATTACCTCCCTAAAAACGTTAAAGCATAACGAACAGACATAATTGGATGCACAGAAATTGTGAAAATGAACATTTTTTTTGCTTGCTCACTCTATTCTGCATTACATAAACCTTATCATCAAGATGAATTAAACGATCTAGAGAAAAGAAGCGAGAAAGAGCGATGCAAGGAAGGGAAAAAGCTTCATTGAAACCGTAATTAAAAGAAGTGAGATGTGGGGGTCACACTACAGGTTAGGAAGAAAGATGAGAAGACTGAAAATGTTCATTTTGCTCATTCACACTGACAGATTCATTCACGTCTGAGGTCAGAGGTCAAGCGTAGAGCCTTTGAAGCTCAAGACTGCTGGAGTGAAATGTACAGACTCATCATGCGGCTATAGATGACTGATAGAAACATCAGGAATCATGGAATCTGTGAAAACAATCCCTCAAAGACAATCTGAAGGAAGAAACTTAACAGAACCCGGCACTTACCACTTTGACGAGTTGTGACATGGACACCTCAAACTGAACTATGACCGGGTCGGACACATTCTCCACTGGTCTGATGTACTGGTTATAGCCGGAGAAGATGACGGAGAACAGCCGGTGCTCTGCCTCGGAGCAGGAAACCCCTGAACCAAAGACACACTTCATTACAGCGCATGAACACATCATGACTTAATACACAGAAGAATACATGAGCCAATAATACACCAGGACATTTAGTTACATTACTTATAGGATCTGTGCCAAACACACACTACTTATCATCTCACATTCATTCATTTAGCAGACGCTGACTTACAAATGAGGGAAGCAATAAAGAGCTTCATCTTGAGGAAGCAATACCAAAGTTTCAAACATTGAAGACCTTTATCTCGAAAATATTGTTTTTTATTTTGAACATAAACAACTATAATCCTGATTACAAGAAACATGTATAAAAAAAATAAATTAAAAAAAAACATGTTAGAACATCTGATTTGAATTATAGACATAAATGCACACATAAATATTTTGAATATTAAAATATTAAACTGTTAAACTGCACTAGGAACAGTGAATGATAAAAACAATCTGCTTTAGTTTCTTTTTAGTACCTAAAATATGTGTTCAAAATGGCCTGTTTCATTGTGACAATTTACCCCATACAGTGTGAAATCATAATGGGGCATGTTGTCACAAAAGGTCAATGTGTATTCGAGAAACTCCATATTTTTAGTGGTTGAAAATCCAAACTACACGTTACGTTACAATCGTTCTCTTGAGTCGCTCACAGACAGCAAACACAAAATATTTCAATAAACAGCAACAAGTAGCCGAAGATTCGGATTAGGGTAAGTTTCCTTCACTCACCTGACAGAAGAACAAACAGAAAGTAGCAGGTGTGGAAAATTACGAGAGGTCTGGCTTTCATCGTACAGTCCGGAGAAGTGCTGTAATATTAATCCGACAGGGTCCAGACGGGGACGGAGGAAGGAGAGCGCGCAGCGTGACCGACTGGGAGAAGCGCAGATGGGAAGCACAGCGCGCGGCCCGCGCGCGAGGAGACAGAGAGAGAGAGGCGAGAGCGCGCAGATATCAGTCACTGTTGAGGGTGAAAACGAGTCCTTTGGGTTTAGGTTTGACCAGCAGGTGCTTGACTATATGCACCAGCAGTAATTATATTAGTTGTAACATACTTTAAATGCGCGTTTTTAAAATTACTTTTTACTTGATATGCCGTCTTAAAAGCGCCACGTCTCAGAATATGAGTGTTACAAGAGAAAGCATGGGAGGATTGTATATTTTTTACCATTTAGAGCATATTTAATATTGTTTGAGAAAGTTTTTATACCTCAGAGCAAAGTCCAAGTAATAAATTTGTCTAAAAGCTTCTGTTTAATGTGGGGAAATGGCTCTGATCCAAGAGAAGATCATCCTGCAATACAGTGCAGCCTAAGAAACGGAAAAAGAAAGCTAATCTCTTAAGCGATGCTACAACAATCAAACCTCTCTGTCTCAGTATTATTATATGAGAAAACCTCCCTGTCAGAGTTATCCTAATGTCTCCATCCTTTCCAATAAATGCGAGGCTATGTGTTTCAAACAGCTGTGGGGAATATAAAAATCTCCTTCATAAATAACAAAATTGGGCACTGTATAAAGATAAGGTATTTTGCGCTGTGAATGAAAGTGATGCATTGCAGCTTGGGTTAGATGTCTCACTAAATAACAATCAAATACAGAAGAAGTGCAGGATTCTGTCCAGTGTAAATGTGTGACAGACAGACAGGGAAATAGCCAGCAGGTGGCGCACTACATAGAGCCACATTGTTCACACGAGCCCATTTCAGGTCAGCTCTAAAATACAGAAGATGAGAAATAAAATCATCTCAGCTGATAAACGCTTGTGTGCAGAACACACTGGTGCTGACGAGAACACTTTAGAAATTAAATGATGATGAGTAGGTGATCCTTTCCAACTAAAGCATCCACACATATAGCTATAAGATTTTTTTTTTATCATTATTTTATTCAAATAAGACCTTCCCATAATGGACATGAATAGTTGTAAATCTGATTAAGTACCACACAGTGATTCAAACCTTGTTTATCGATCAAGACCACTCGTCCCACAACTCTTTCTGCGAGTTTTATCGGGTTCTTTTAGATTGTACAAGTTACCTTCCACAAATAAATCTGACAAAACACCCGAATCTCATCAATAACAGCATGTATTATGGAAACAACTAAATTCAAACAAAGCACATCCTCCATAAACAATAAATAAAGAATAACTGGATCCATGAGACAAATGATGTGGTATTAAATGAGTCTCAGTTGAAAAATCTGCACTGTAAAAGCAGAGAGAATCCACACACAAAATAAGGCAGTCCAAAACCCAATAATCCCATCATAAAGGTGAAAGAAAAAAACAAAATACAGTTTCACCCGTGTTATCTTCTCTGGGGTTTCTGGATTCCTCAGAAAAACAAGATCCCAGAAAGAGAAAACATTATAATTGGTTTATATCTGTAAAACTTGTTTTGTAAATTGTACAATCCATCACAAGCCTAAAAGAACTCTGAAAGAACAGAAAGAGTTGCAAAAATACTATTTCAGTTTTTCTACTTCAAAATTTCACATTTAATTCAATGCATTACTTGCCGTTTCTTTGTAATTATTTGTCAAATTTACTAGTGAAAGTAAATCACCAAAACACCAATTTCTTTCAGTGTAAACACATTTAGGATAATTAAAAGTGTGTAATTTCTGTTTACATCAATATAATCTTATCCCATCTTAATATGTGGAGAGTAAATGCACCATTTGCAGGTTTATTTTCATATAAAAGTGATCAAACAATGGCTCAACCAATAACATGAGCTGGTGGGTGGAGTTAACTGCTTTTTCTGACCAATGGCAGACAAGGGGAGTGAAACCTGTATGAAAACAATCATAATTTTTCCATTATAGTTTGGTGCCACTAGTGCCCCTGAGCTTTTAATACTGTCATATTCCGGGTCAAATGATTTCTGATGTGAGGAAAACGCTGTACACTGCTGTGATATATTACAATATTTGCTCAATGACTCAGTGTCAGTTCACGCTCAGATCGTAAAGTCTTAGAGCTGGATTATAGAAAGTATCAGTTGAGCCATTCGAATCCCCGGCTTGGCCTTCCGCGTCATATCCCATCCCGTCCGGAGGACTCTGTGCTGGGCTGCTGGATGGGAAAGATCTGGTTCTGGAAGAGCGGCTGGAGGAAGAGCCCCAGCGTTCCCACCACACACACGATCACGAAGATCCACAGGAACAAGCGGTCCACCACCATGGCTACATACTTCCAGTCCTCGATGACCTGGACAGAAGCACAGAGAAAGCCTCATTAATACAATTATTGACCACTAATAAGAGACGAGGAAACAAAACATGGGAGAACGAGTCCGACAGTGTCAACAAGTGCTGATCCGTCACTACTGAACCAGCAGCTGCTCCATCTCTCATTCTGCTGTCCTCGGCACTCTCTGACACTCTCTGTTATTCAGCGCCGCGCGCTCTCTCTCTCTCTCTCTCTCTCTCTCACTCGCTCTCCTCCAGCACTGATTTAAAGACACGATCGATGCTCCTACAATGTGCTTTGGCTAAAGCGTAAATGTAACCTCTGTTTGCTAATTGTGCTTCCACTGAAAAAAGGTTCTGTCAAATTAAAATGTCATTCAGCTTTTACTGTATAATTCAGTACAAAAACACACTCATGTTTTAAACCGCTGGAAGATAATGATTTACACAGAAATGTGAGGATGAGCGAGATGTTAGATCAGTGTTTAACATACAGTACAAAAAACATACAGTTCAACCAGTAGAGTCAGATTCACCAACAGATGATGATGATGATGATGATGATGAATCAATGAGACTCACAAACATCAGTCTAACAATCTGAACAGCCCTGCTTTATTTTGTGTGTGTGTGTGTGTGTGTGTGTGTGTGTGTGTGTGAGAAAATTGTTACACCTTATTTCTGTATAATTTTTAGGTTGACATAGGCAATTATGACTTGTGTTTTACAAATGAAACCATAAAAGTCCATAAGCTAGGTGTGTGCGATATACCGGTAGAGATTTTGGACTTCCGTCTCTATTGCAGTTGTGCTGCATGGTCACGAAAACCTATTTTTTGCATGCGTTTTTTTAGCATCGCGTTTACAAATAAGTTATTTTAAACCGTTGAAATGCAATAAGCAGCAAAAGTGAATTCATTTCGCTACACACACACGCTGTCTGAGAGACACACATGAAGCCGCTGCAGAGCGTGTGAGTAGTAAACTGAGCTCTGCTTGCAGCCTTAATTGGGCTTTCAGCGGTTAAATACACATACTTGTGTGTCAAAACGACCAAGTACCCTCGTAAACACAGTCATTTATGTCTTAAGTGAACGTAAACAGTTGAGAAAGAAAACACATGTAACAGGATCAGTGCATTCGCTCTTAAAGTGACAGCAGCCTAATAAACCTGCGTGTCATTAATGTTAATCAAACAATAAAAAAAGAGAAAATTGCTCAATGCTCTTGACTGAATCACTTTAATAAGAATAAATGTATATTTAATTTCCACAGTGAAGATATGCATATGTTTTTTTATAAATTTGATTACTTTATACTAATTATGCAGGCTAGTATTTCTCATTTCTAGTGCTTGAAGTTTTTCAGGTAGGAAGTTTTTCTTTGTTTTATTGTAGTTTGTTGTCCTATTGCTTGTAATTAGTTTCTTTGTTCTTATTTTATCACATTACTGTTTACTTGTCTCCAGTAATCTTGAGGGTTTTTTTCTTCCCCCTTGAAATTGGTGAAAATAATTATATAATTTCAATGGTATCAAAAAATTTTGATTATATAAAAGAATTTTTTAAAGCAAAAATAACTATATTGTGATACAGTATATATCATTATCATGAAATAAAATTAATCGTATCGTGACTATAAGCCATCAATCATTATAGATTTGGCAGGAAAATTACTGGCAATATGTGCTTAAAGGGTTAGTTCACCCAAAAATGAAAATAATGTCATTAATTACTCACCCTCATGTCGTTCCACACCCGTAAGACCTTCGTTCATCTTCGGAACACAAATTAAGGTATTTTTGTTGAAATCCGATGGCTCAGTGAGGCCTGCATAGCCAGCAATGACATTTCCTCTCTCAAGATCCATTAATGCACTAATAACATATTTAAATCAGTTCATGTGAGTACAGTGGTTCAATATTAATACTATAAAGCGACGAGAATATTTTTGGTGCACCAAAAAAAAACAAAATAACGAATTATATAGTGATGGCCGATTTCAAAACACTGCTTCAGGAAGCTTCGGAGCGTTATGAATCAACGTGTTGAATCAGCGGTTCGGAGCGCGTTTCAAACCGCCAAACTGCTGAAATCATGTGACTTTGGCGCTCCGAACCGCTGATTTGATTCATAACGCTCCGAAGCTTCATGAAGCAGTGTTTTGAAATCGGCCATCACTATATAAGTCCTTATTTTGTTTTTTTTTTGGTGCATAAAAAAATATTCTCGTCGCTTTATAATATTAATATTGAATCACTGAACTCACATGAACTGATTTAAATATGTTTTTAGTACATTAATGGATCTTGAGAGAGGAAATGTCATTGCTGGCTATGGAGGCCTCACTGAGCCATCGGATTTCAACAAAAATATCTTAATTTGTGTTCTGAAGATGAACGAAGGTCTTATGGGTGTGGAACGACATGAGGGTGAGTAATTAATGACATTATTTTCATTTTTGGGTGAACTAACTCTTTAACATACAGGACTGTTCAAAATGGTGGGTTTAGAAATTAATGCTTTTCATTCAGCATGGATGCAATAAATTGATCAAAAGTGACAGTAAAGACATTCATAATGTTCCAAAAGATTCTATTTCAAATAAATGCTGTTTTTTTAACTTCCTGTTCAAAGAATCCTGAAAAATAAAATGTAAATAAAACTGTTTTCAGCACTGATAATAATCATAAATGTTTCTTGAGCAGCAAATCATCATATTAGAATGATTTCTGAAGGATCATGTGACACTGAAGACTGGAGTAATGATGCTGAAAATTCATCTTTGATCACAGGAATAAATTACACTTTACTATATATTCACATAGAAAACAGCTGATTTACATTCTAATAATATTTCACAATTTTTACTGTATTTCAGATTAAATAAATGCAGCTTTGGTGAGCAGAAGAGATGTTCTTTGAACAGTAGTGTATATGAAAGCAATAGAGTCACTCACACTTTGATCATCGTCATTTCCCATCATGTGATCAGCTACGTAGCGAACTCCATCCACAGCCTCCTGAATCTCAGATCCCCAGTCTGCAGCGGCCCTGCTCCCCCTCAGGTCCTGTGTGGAGTTGTGTCCGTTGGGCAGGAACTCGGTGGGCCGTGGATCTGCTTTCCGAGAGCCGTGGCTGTAATGCGGTTGAGGGCCCTTGTTGTAGAAGTGTCCTGGTGACGAGAGAGCCGAAGCCGGCGGCGCAGCCAACAGCGCAGACGCAGACGAGGACATGGCGGATTTGCGAGGAGCAGCGTACCCGAGGCCCAACAGAGACCTGGGGTCACGCAGACGCCTCTTCTGCCGCAGACGCTGTCGAGCCGAGTTCCCGTGAGGTCTCTGCATGAACAGCAACGCCGGAAGTTTGACCAGGAACACCAGCTTGACCCAGGCCGGCATGCTGTGGGTGCTCGGAGAGCGATGGTGCACGTTCAGCACGCACACGCTCGTGATGATGGAAAACGTGACCAACACCATGGTGAACATTAGGTACTTTCCGATCAGGGGAACGTCCAAGGACGTGGGCGGCACGATCTTAGAGATCAGCAGGAGGAAGACGGTGAGCGCCAGCAGGACGGAGATGCACAGCGTCATCTTCTCGCCGCAGTCCGACGGCAGGTAGAAGACCAGGATGGCCAGCGAGGTGATGAGCACGCAGGGGATGATCAGGTTTATGGTGTAGAACAGCGGCTTGCGCTTGATGATGAAGTCGTACGTCAGGTCCACATAGGTGGGGTCCAGAGCGCTGACCGTCCTCCTGCCCGGCAGAGCCAAGATGTCCCACTCGCCGCTGGGAGTGAAGTCGTCCATGCTGGCCACCTCGGACTTCAGGACCAGATCGATCTCTGTGTGATCGTACGTCCAGGAGCGGAATTTCAGAGTGCAGTTCTGCTGGTCAAAGGGGAAGTGTTTGACCTCGATCTTACAGGCGCTCTTGTATATGGCAGGAGGAAGCCAGGCGATGCTCCCGTTGAACAGGACGATGGCGTTGGTGAAGACCGTCACCTCATACGTCCCGTCGGCACTATGAACGGACAGAATATATTAGATATGCATTGAATTATTATTACATATATAAAACACATTTACACCTGAGATCAAAAGTAATAATTAAGTTTTTAAATTAAGTTTTCGAAATAGTCTCTTCTGCTCATCAAAGCTGCATTTATTTGATCAAAAAAATACAGTAAAAACTGTGAAATATTATTCCAATGTAAATCAGCTGTTTTCTATGTGAATATATAGTAAAATGTAATTTATTCCTGTGATCAAAGCTGAATTTTCAGCATTAATCCAGTCTTCAGTGTCACATGATCCTTCAGAAATCATTCTGATATGATGATTTGATGCTCAAGAAACATTTATGATTATTATTAATGTTGAAAACAGTTGTGCTGCTTCAGATTTTTGTGGAAACCATCATATAAAAGTTTGGGGTAAGATTTTAAAAATAATAATAATTATAATACTTTCATTCAGCTAAGACGCATTACATTGATCAAAAGTGACAGTAAAGACATTTATAATGTTACAAAAGATTATTTTTCAAATAAATGCTGTTCTTTTGAACTTTCTATTCATCAAAGAATCTTGAAAAATAAAATGTATGACAGTTTCCACAAAAATATGAAGCAAAAGCTGTTTTCTCTTATCAAACACATTCATGTCACTCACTTGTTGTACAGCACTATATCCGGCAGCCAGATGTGTCTGGAGGGGATCCGGAGCTTGTCGATCCCCTCGTACTCAGCCGGGTCCCACGACAGCCGATAATCATTCCAGTTCTGCGGATAACATTGCAACTGTCTTATTATTTCATATATGAGCTTTAGTTTGGTCAGACTAGCCACAATTACACACTTGTTAGCAGTCTGATGAGTGGACGTGAGCGCTGGTGAATGAAGAGGATAAATCCAAGATCAGCTGAAGGACGCTGGAGTCCATATCGGCTTTAATTGAGAAATAATTGAAATGTGATTGACACTGACCTGAGTGAGCCAGACGTTTGTCGTCATGATTTGTTCTCGTTCATTCTGGAAGCAAAGAAATAATAAAGTTGCCTTTTGAAATAATTATATAGGTTACAGTGATTGCAGTGCAGTTGGTTTTAAGTTACACAGAAATGTCTTTTCAGCAGCTTTAAACCATAATCATTATGATCAAAATCACTGCTGTGCATTTAAACTTGGAATGAAATCTGGATTGCAACTAATGGGTTGAGAAAACCGAATTTAGATTATAGATGGAAAACACAAAAGACATTTTTATTTACTTCAAATATTTTCGTGTCTGTGATATTTTAATTATTATGCAGTGAATATAAAACATACTGTTTTTTTATCCATGTCACATTTCAAGGCAACATTTCTCATTTTTATTCAGTTTAAGGGTTATTATAGTGGTAACAACATTTTTGTTACTTGAAATAAAATATAAAAATGTAAACTTATTTTGTTTAGTTTAACCTGATGTACTAAAATAACTAAAATTGCAATAAAAATTAATAAAAACTATTTAGACATATTAAAAAAAAAAAAAAACTAAAACATTAAAAATGTCAAAAACACAACAAAATTACTAAAACTTGAACTCAAATAAATACGAAAATGAGAATGGAAAACAAAAATAAAAACTGATTAAAAATATTTTTAAAAAACTAAAATTACTAAAACAAACTAAAATTAAAGTGAAAACAGGCAATATCTAATTCAAAGTTTTAACAAAATCTATAATAGTACATAAATGATGCTGAAATAACACTACTGTAAACACTATTTGATATTTCATCAGGACTGAGAAATGTGACAGAATTTTTTCGAATGTGAATGAAAGCATCAAAATCTCTGTATGGGCCTCACAACTGATTAAAACTTATTTTCAAACCTCCTCTCAAACTTTTTGGCCATTGAATTACAGCACAAAATCACTGCTATGCCCATCTTGAAGGGTCGAGTCACACTGACCACACTGATGAGCTGCGCCAGAGACACCTGCAGGACGACCGTCACTCTCTCGCTGCGGTTCACAGCCGGCCTGATCAGCTTGTTATAGCGATCTTTACCCAGCAGCCAGTTCATCAGACGCTCCTCTGAGTCTGCACTCGCTCCACCTGCGGACGGACACAAACACACACCTGTCAGATCACGCCTGCTTCTAAAACACAGAGATGGTGACAAACAGAAACACTGCAGGATTTTCACTTGAATACACAAGTCACGCTTGAGAAAGGTTGTTTTATGGTGACACTGTGTAAATCCTGGGGAGAAATCATGAAAATCAATTCTGCTGGGTTGATGGTGATAAATGTATAAAAACATGGAAATATAAAGGTCTGTCTAATGCATAATAAAAATGTTCCGTATATTTCACAAGCACATTTCAAACAGTTCTGTTCCCCAAAATGTTCAAAAAGCCCAATGAATGACAGCTTTGAAAGTAAAAAAAATAAAAAGAATATGGACTTTCGCTCAAGTCTCCTCTCACGGTTTCAGCAATCCTTCTCTTTAAGTGTCGATTGTTCAAGCACAGCCGGTAGTTTATTACCGCCTTGTTCACTTGTTGCCGAGTCAGCAGACTGTGAAGCTCAGAACTGAATCCACAATCAGCTGGAAAACATGAGACGTATATATAAAACAATCACTGAGTCAACGGTCTTCATGTTTGACTCATTACAGTAGTTCTGTGGTATCATGTATTATGGTGGAAGTACAATCAATTAAAGGGGTGGTTGATTATGATTTGACTTTTGTAACTTTAGTTAGTGTGTAATGTTGCTGTTTGATCATAAACAACATCTGCAAAGTTACGACACTCAAAGTTCAATGCAAAGGGAGATATTTTCTTTTACAGAATTCTCTGTTTAAGGACTACAACAAATGGCTGGTAGGGACTACAATGAGCTTCTTCCTGGGTTAATGACATCACTAACCCTGAAATTTACATAAACCCCACCCCCGAGAACACTCAACCATTCAGAAACGTCCAGTTTCATTCTAAAAGTTGTAACTTCTTCCTGAGTCTCTCCATCAGTGTCGACTCCGGTTTGAACAATGTAAGGCTGAACACCGTTACTGACAATCCTCATTTTGGCTGCGTGAGATTCTCCAGCTTTGTTGTTGTTGATCAACCGAAGCACGAGCTGTTAAAGCTCCGCCCTCTTCTGGAAAGGGGGCCGGGAGCAGCAGCTCATTTGCATTTAAAGGGACACACACAAAAACAAATTTGACAAGCTATAATAAATGATCTGTGGGGTATTTTGAGCTGAAACTTCACAGACATTTTTTTTGTGGTTATGTGAAAATATTAACAGAATATTCCACTGTATCATTCTTCAAAGATTGTGGTAACGTTACATTTGAATGTTCTCTGAACGCTCTAGAACAAGTAGGATGCAACTAAAATGTTTCAGAAAAACTTTGCATGAACGATGTATAAATACGTAATTGTATAACTCTTTTGTGCTGATGTTTGAGAACATTATTAAAGACCAGATAACTTTGAACTAATGTTCTATTAATGTTACTGGAAGAACGTTTGTTCATAACTTTGAGAGAACCTTGCCAGAACGTTCTTAGAACATTCCCTGTTTGCTAGAATAATGGATATGAATTTTATATATATATATATATATATATAATATATATATATATATATATATATATTATATATATATATAAATGAATAAAATAAAAATAATAATAATCTTGTCTGCAGTCTAAATGAAGACACAAAAGCCCTAAAATAAATAAAAATAATGAATGTTTTTTATGCAGTGTGTCACATGCAGCACTATCTGTCACTATAACTATTAATTAGTAGTTCGAGACTCATATGCAATCAGATTCTTTGAAAATATGCAATTTCATCTTCCATAACAATCATCTAAATAACGCTGAGACGCAGTGTTTTCTTTGGCTCTGTGCAGACTCAGGAACACTCAAAGGAGTTTTTATTGGCTTTTAATAAAATGAATATTTATCACAGATCATTGAAGTTTCTGACGTGCTTCACACTTCAGATCACACAGCTCTAAATGGTGGCGTAACCTGCACTGTTAAAGCAGTATAAAACACATGGATGTATCGCTGAGCCTTGGAGCTTTAATTAATATTAATGAGCACTGATCTGCATTAATTAGAAACACCCAGAGCTACACTGTAAGCACTCTCTTTGTAATGACGATTGATGATACACAGAAGAAGAAATTAACAGCAGGCCCAAAGGAACAAACGGGCAAAGTAAAACTTTGGCACAAACAAAAGCGCTGATTTAAAGTGACAGTAAATGAGGCAGTAGCAAAAAACAGATGCAGCAGGAAACACTGGAACCTTTAACAACTCATTCACAGGATCCCTATGATACATGTATATAATATATAGAGAGAAACGCTTCTGGAACAAAAACAAATGTAGGGCGGGGCTTGATTTTGTCTGTGGGGAATTGATTGGATGGTTGTGTTTTGCTATTGGTGGATCTCATGTGAGTGACAGGTTGCCCCGCCCTCATCATCAGAGAAGAGAAGAGAAGAGATGCTGCAAGAGGGAGGAGAAGATATTCTGATTCAAGATTACCGGGAATTTAAAACGATGATGTTCACCGAAAATGAATATTTAATGAATATTTAATATATATAAATAACTATATATAAATTTTATAAAACTAATTTGAAATATTATCTCAAAAATGAAAATATCTCAATAATACTAAAATACTAGCCACTTCTGAGGTGAATTAGACCCAATAAAAATGCCAGAGCCTCAACTCTTTTGTCCGTGTTTATCTTATCCAATATTTAGGGATGAAAGTCATTATAAACTCCAGCTAGAGGAACACAGTCATTCAGAAAGAGCGTTAGAGCAGGTGACAAGTTGTGTTTGACTGATCCACGCACAAGTCCAGTTCAGATAAAGAAGTATGCTGAAGATTTTACACGGCAGTTACAGTACAGTACATAAATCACACTTCACATGCCGCTCTGCTGCAGTAACACTTGCTCCTTTCTGCCCTGAACCATGACTTCACTGTTAGTCTCTCATCGAGGAGAGTTTCACCCAGATCCCACTGTCCCAAACCCATCAAAGCCTGTTCTGCTTACAGGATGACACTGGACCAAGTGCCTCCAATGGTCATATTTCAACGCAAATATTTTGGTCACATTGCATGTTCTTTTGAGGACATAATAAGGCCAAAAAACCATCAGCACACAGTCAGATGTGTTAAAGGGGACCTATAATGCCCCTTTCACAAGATGTAATCTAAGTCTCTGGTGTCCCCAGAATGTGTCTGTGAAGTTTCAGCTCAAAATACCCCACAGATCATTTATTATAGCTTGTCAAATTTGCCCCTATTTGGGTGTGAGCAAAAACCCGCTGTTTTTGTGTGTGTCCCTTTAAATGCAAATAAGCTGCTGCTCCCGGCCCCCTTTCCAGAAGAGGGCGGAGCTTTAACAGCTCGCGCTTCGGTCGCTCAACAACAACAAAGCTGGAGAATCTCACGCAGACAAAATGAGGATTGTCAGTAACGGTGTTCAGCCTTACATTGTTCAAACCGGAGTCGACACTGATGGAGAGACTCAGGAAGAAGTTACAACTTTTAGACGTTTCTGAATGGTTAGTGGATAAATTTATGTAGTTGCTGTGGAGTTGATTAGTCATCCACTAGCATGTGCCGTCATGTTAATCTTTTTTCATTGAATTGACCCTTGTTTGTGAAGCAGTCCGGCGTAAAATGACAGCATGTCAAGAACACTCTACTACAACAACTCTTCCTCTTCTCTAAAGCAGCCCAACATGGCCCCGCCCCCTTTGTTGTGTGTTCTCGGGGGCGGGGTTTATGTAAATTTTAGGATTAGTGATGTCACAAACCCATTTCTCTCTTTTCATTGAACTTTGAGCGTCGTAACTTTGCAGACATTGTTTATGCTCAAACTGCAACATTACACACTAACTAAAGTTACAAAAGTCAAATCATAATCAAGGACAACTTTAAAGTGTTTTATGACCACAGGCTATAGAGAAGAGACTGAACCCACACAAAGACATTCCCTTAAATGACCAGTGAACGGACATGTGACAGATGAATGTGTTACTGACATCTTAAAGTCACCATGAAATCAAATTTTTTTTTTATGGAATATTTCAGAGTTTATCCTAAATGATTTATCGGTGCACATCATGATTGTGTTAAATTCATGTTTCTGGTAATCTTGAATCAGAATATCTTCTCCTGCCTCTTGCAGCATCTCTTCTCTTCTCTGATGATGAGGGCGGGGCAACCTGTCACTCACATGAGATCTACCAATAGCAAACCACAACCATCCAATCAACTCCCCACAGACAAAATCAAGCCCCGCCCTACATTTGTTCTTGTTTGCGAAGCAGTTTCACGAGGATATACGGCACAATAGAGAAGAAAAGATGAGCACAACTTTACTTTAATGCCGACTTTAAAGGTGGAGCCGGAAAGTTCTTCATGGGAACATTAGCAAAACATCAGACTATGCTTGTGTCTATCGTTAGGTTTTATATTACTTATAAAGTACTTTTATATTTACTTAGTAAAGTGTTTTGTACATGAGCTAAATGTACTAGATAAAGTAAACATATTATGATTATGAATATTAGTTGTAACTCAACTGCATGACAGGACTGGTCATGTGACCTCAATATGGCGACCTGCTCCGTGTAGAATAAAAACAGACGTTTCTAAAACTGTCTTCATCATATATGAGTATTAATGAGACTTCTCAAAAATGACGCCAATTAAGTTTTAATTTAGAAAAACAAACACAGTGCATCTTTAAATAGTTCAGCTGAATAAAATGTCTTACTCAAAAACATCCAGTCAAACAAACAAACAGGCATTGTAGTGTTTCTGAGCAGAAGGAACATCCGAACATTCATTTGCATGATCTTGGCATCCTAGTAAAGCAACAATCGCGTTGTCTATCAATTTTTACAACAGCAATAAATCAGGAAAAAGACATTTCTAAACCTAAAGCAAGCACGTTTAACTTCTGTAACTGAAGTGTTGCATCGAAGGTAAACCACGAATGAGTTCTTTCACTTACTTCTGATGAGGGTAAATACGCACAGGAGGACGGTCAGCGCGCGCGTCATGGTCGAGCGTGTTTTCCAGATGCGTCGCTGCTCTTCAGTCCCATTCCGCCTCAAACATCGCGATTCAGAAGCAAAAACGTGCAGAAGTTCGGAAGAGCAAACGGAGTGATGATGATGATGATGATGATGATGATGCGCGCTCGCACCTGCCGCCACAGAACACCGGCAGCGCGTCTCTCTCGCGCGAGGAACCAGAGACTCCCTCCTCCATCAGCCCCACACACTCACATGAGCGCTCTCTGCTCCTCTCTCTCACAGGACACCGGGGCTAGTTGTCACAATTTTTAGGTTTACGTTTTTAAAGTCAGTTATACGTTTAAAGCACATGCCTTAAAAATATCGGCTGAGAAAATACATCTTTCTAGTGTTATTGACCAGAGGGAAAATTGTTCATTGACCACGTGACCCTTTGTGACAACATGCCCCAGTTGCAATATAAGGGGTACGTTGTGAAAACAGAGATCTCAAATCACTGTTTTGACCAACAAATATTGTAAAGAAGAAACAAAAGATTTAAAAACACATGACAGCCTGACCTGATCCTGCCCTGCTGGTGTTTTACTGCAGGTTTGAGTGTTTCTGGTGTCAGGGCGGGTCAGGGCTCAGGCGGAGGGCAGGTCACTCACTCTGACCTCCATCCATCACGCTGTTTGCTACATCACTTCCCTCCCTCTCCTCTTTCCTTCACCCTTCAACTTCACATTCTGAGTTCAGGAACGAAAAATGGAAATGAATTGTAACATCCTGAACTGGACAATGTGGCAGTTTTACAATAAAATACACAAATAGACAGTTTAGTGTCAAAGTGACTTTTGATAAGGTGCATAATTCATATTAGTGGCAAACATACCAGTTTTACTTGTAATGTTGGGTAAAACATTATGCATGTCGGTTGACTGAGTATGACCCCGACTGGCCAATAGGTGGCGCTACAGTGATCAAAACTGCCCATAACTCCAAGACCGTTTGCCGTAGACTCAAGCAGAATCATTGGAATATATCATTGGAATCCTTGGCTCAAGACGAACAAAACGTATATCTCCGATTTCATTTGCTCCTGAAAAAAATGTCCGCCATTTTGAATTTTGTCCAAAACCTACTTTTGCAAACTAGTCCTAGGTTTTTCGCCCAATCAGAACCAAACCAGTGCATAAATGTTCCCTGGAGACTGAATATCAAAGTTACAAAAAAAAAAAGTTGAAATTTTGATTCAAGGACGCTGAGTGGCGTCAAAACGTGGGCGGAGCCACTTTTACTAAAATGGCTGTAACTCTTGAGATATTTTCACCAAACTCAGTACACATGTGTATTTGCACAATCTGTGGTCACAGTATAAAATTGTGGCGATTGGACACTTGGTGGCGCTATAACATTAAAAAAAACCCCATTAAAACAGCTGTAACGATGCAACCGTTAGTCCGATCGACTTGAAAATTGGCATGCAGTGTCTCAGTCCAAGGGGGCATGAAGGTCTATGAGGACATTGGCGTATCTCAAAAAACATGGCCGCCATTGGTTAATGAAATTTGAGCACCTATTAGATAAGGTTAACGGAGACAGATCGGAACTAAACTCGGTATGGCTCATTGGCACGATGCCCTGAAGGAGCCTGAAAAGTTTTGAGCCAGCGCCACCCAGTGGTAAAATGAAATATTCAAATGCTTATAACTTTGGGTGTTGTCAACTTATTTCCACGGGAGTCACGTCCTTAGACTCCTGAATCCTTGCCGAGTCCAATGATACCAAATTTGGAACCATAGGTCGTTAACTAAATGCTTATGCCCAAATGTCAAAATTTTGATAGGAAGTGGAAAAAATCCAATCAAAGTCGCTCATGGGTCGTATTTTAATGCTCTCATACATAAGTGTCTATAACTTCAAAACAAAATGACATATTTTCACCAAATTTGACACACGTATGGTCTCTGAGGACACCCAAAAAAGTGGTGGAGATCAGGCAATAGGTGGTGCTATAACTGTCAAAAACCTTTAAAAACCATATTTTTCCATAGTAAATTGCCTGTATTGGCTGTAAATGGTCTTTTCCACCTGTGATCTTAAGTGCTTACATGCTTACTAAATAAAATATAATACCTTTTATGTGCTTAAAGCCTTAAAGTGCTTGAACCCCGATAATTGCTGCTTGCAGCTATATTTGTGACTTGTCTCTGTAAAACATCTGTGAAATGTAAAAACTTGGAAAAATGTGGGAAAATGCTTTGCTGAACACAGAAACAGAACGCTTCTTCCAAAAAGCCAGTTTATTGCTCAATGCACTGCAGCTTGCATCAGATCTAAATAGAGAAACTAGTTCTTGACAGATTAAGTATCCTTCTTCCTAGATCATAAAATGCAAAATATTAATTACTACACCCTCCAGATGCTCCCACACATTTATGTATTTTAAAAAACACTTTTTGCGTCATGGACATTTATTCTTCCATATGGGTCCCATAACTGTTATTTTGCCACTAAAGTCATTTATGCACCTTATTACAAGTTGTGTCTGTTTGTGTAATTTTGTTTGTAAACTCGTCTCATAACACTATCACTGTCATCTTCTGTTAGGTCAGATGTGTCCTCTTCCTCCCAGAGCTCAGTTTTCTTCTAGATCTCCCCGTGTAATCAGCTCCATCATCTCAGTCAGTCCTGCTCCACAGGGTCAGAGAGGTCGGGTTAAGGACACTCCCGAGGTTTTATCTGTGATAGATTTCCGTGCATGTGTTTCTTAGGCAGAGAGATTTAGGCAGGTCTCCGGCACATCCAATCTCAGAGACGCTGATTTATCGCTCAGCTGCACCTTTAAGAGTCATTACTGAGTGAATGGGGGAGGAAATACAGGAGACTCGAATCTCGATTGAGTTGACGTTGAGTTTGATGTTAACATGATATTGACATGCAGGGGAGTAGTTTGAGTTGTGGAGGAAACTGAATGGACTAATTATCAGCGCAAAATGTCACGAGGTGTTTCAGTCATGATCCACAGATATAAGAGAAGCACACGTCATGGTTTAGAGCCGGCTTCATCACACCCTTGACCTTCTCTTCCTTTAGAACCTCAGGAAACACATTTAGAATCTGATTTCAAAATGTTTCAAAATAACAAAAAACTTTTACTGGACTGTAAACATGATGATTTCTGGTCAAATAAACCCCTGTGTCATCATATACATAGCTTTTTAAAAGAGCCTTGAAAGACAAATGTATTACTCTGTTTCATAATTCATAATTTTTATAAAAAATTCAAATGTTTTCAGTCTTAGATGTGAAAAACTCAGATAATCAACTTCCTTGAATGAACAGTCTCATCTGGAAGCTTGTTTCCGCCACAGAATAAAAAATTAAAAAGGTAATAGTGACTTTTTATCTCACAATTCTGCAATTCCAAGTTTATATCTCACAATTCTGAGAAAAAGGTCATAATTGTGAGATAAAATTACCTTTTTTAAAATCTTTTTATGCCGTGGCAGAAACAAACTTCCATAGTTTGATATTGAATATGAATCTCTTGCTCATATATACAGTAGTTCTGTAAACATTTCACTCTCTGTTTGCTCTTTCTGGACAGTTTTTCTGATGTATGCTGATGTTTATCACAGAACTGAGAGGCTCGTCAATAAATGCTGTTAAAAACAACCCGAGCTGGGTTGAAAATGGAAAAACCCAGTGGTTGGGTTAAATTACTTTATGTCTGGCTTAAAATGAACCCAAAATAGGTTGGAAATTAAAAATCAGACACATAATTACTAGAGGAAACAATAATAATCAAAAGGTTAACATTCATTAATAAGCAATTTAATAAATGTTTAATTATTCATTAAACTTTAATCCCAACTTGGGTTATTTTTAACCCAGCATTTTTTAGTGTACAGAGCATTTGATTGGACAAAAAGTCGTCAATAGTTTTGGTGTTTATTTTCAATAATCTTCCATGGTTTTTTTTTTTATTTATATTTGCTTAATTTTGTAATTAACTTTCAGGAGTATACCAGCTAACAGGGAACGTTCTGGCAAGGTTCTCTCGAAGTTACAAACAAACGTTCTTCCAGTAACGTTAATAGAACGTTCTTTTATAGTTATCTGGTGTTTAATAATGTTCTCAAAAGTTCAAAAAATCATTCATGGAACGTTTTTAGTTGGACATTCATCTAAAGCTTTTTAAATGTTACTACTTGTTTCAGAACGGTCAACATTCAAAAGTAACGTTCCCTTAATGTTTGATACAATGTTTTCTTAATATTCACAAAAACAAACAAAAAAAACCCAGCATTTAAAAACCAGGACATTTTGAACATTCAAAGAACATTCAGAAATAAGGTTTTCATAACTTAACATGAACATTAGCGAAACATTCTTAGAACATGGATGACCTGAAGGTTAACAGATGAACTAAAAGCCACAGATCTTGATGTTAAAGACCTCATAAAACTATAATCAGAGTTTATGCAACAGAACTGAAGTTTTACATGTGTTTTCTGTTCAGTGTGTGTGAGTGAGTGTGTGAGTGTGTAAGTCGGGATGATGGAAGAGAAATGACTAATCAGAGAACTGCTGCTGTAGCAAACGCTGTTTCCGTCTGGACTTTCAGGGCAAGATATATCAAACGGGCAGTTCATTACCTCGAGTGCCTGCCTCCTATAGCATATACTGAGCTATTGATTAAACCCTGAGCATCTGCAGCGGGACGGGAATATCCACTCTATAGACACACAGCGTGGAAGGGATGAGAGGGACCAGACTGTGTCTGTGTGCGCATGCATCTTTATGAGCGGCAGGGATTCGATTGGCTGACTGTTTATGAACTTAAAATAGATTATGTGGTCAATAAAGACAATATACATACTGTATTGGCGGATAAGCAGTATGTGTGTATGATTACAGTCAGATAATCAATGAACAGCAGTGATAATCGTGATGGGAGACAAACATGCAGACAGATGTATAGAACAGGTAAACATTCTCTATCGTCTTCTTCTGGTGAAAGCTTGATCTATTCATTCATTTATCCCAAACTTTTTACATTTCCCTTTTAATTTGAAGCCTGGTGGAGATGCTGAGAACTGAGAAACTTTAAGACGTAACGTGTTCAGAGACGCTCCACTGAATGAACTGAGGTTATTCTCTTAATAACTCTTTTCCAAAGTGTCCACTTCATATTTCTTCAGGTCCAACACTCTCTCCACCATTATAGAGTTAATGTGCACTCTCTTCTCACCTGTCTGATCGTGATTAAAGCTCTCATCTGCATCTTTCCTCTGCGTCTAAGATGGATGGAGCCATTAGGCCTTTAACAGGTTTTAAAGATTACTACTGAAACACTGATGGGCCTCTCCGTCTGTAGAGCACTGGTGTAGAGCTCGCTTCTGTCAACCAAACCATGGATTTATTCACCTGAATTTCACAGATTTTTATTTGCACAATTAAAACATAAAAAAATTGTAATCATGTTCATGAGATCATGCATTTTCTTTTGAAGAGTTGCTATTTTAATTGCATAATAATTGAAATATTTCATAGTTTTATAATATTTGTAATCATTTTTTATTCATCATTAATCATAATTTATTTTATTTTCATTTTATTTTCATTTTATTATTTCAGTTTTTATTTTATTTTATTTTATTTTATTTTATTGCAGTAATACTGGAAAAGTCAGGCACCTGCAGATTCTATGAAAGTGTTATTTGTGACATTTTAAAGTCACCAACAGATGATTCTCATCCAGAGTAACTGGCTAGAAGATCATGTTTGTTCATGGTTTGTTCGAGGTCATGATCCATCTGCTGTCTGTGTGATACAGATAATTCACGGGAAACTCTCTTATATTAACAAGCCTGTAAAATGAATTCTATCTGACATAATTCTGTGCTCTTTTTCATTGCTACAGATTAACTGACAGCTTCATCATACTGAGCATCAATCAATCTCTCTCTGTGTGTGTGTGTGTGTGTGTGTGTGTGTGTGTGTGTGTGTGTGTGTGTGTGTGTGTGTGTGTTGGGACCCTACGGATTTTCTTATCATGAGACATTCTCCAAAACATCTTCTTTTGTTGCTCTAGTCAGTTCTGCAGGTTTTGAATGATGCTGGAGTGAGTAAATGATGAACCGTCTCTTTAAGATGAATAAGAATCTGCTTCTGTTTCTCTTTTGCTCTAAATTAAATCAAGCTTTTATCATTTCTATCATAGCTGGAAATGTCTCATAACGATATTCCAAATCTTCTGTCTTTAAGGATGTTCTGTAAGACTTCCGGTCCGAAGGCGAAAGCAGCACAGTGTTTTATGTTCGTACTGACCGCCAGCATGCAGAACACTGAGTTAACAACAGGCTATTAGAAATTCTAATACAACCAGTCAAATTTTTTACAAGTTCGCTGGATTCATATAGAGACCATTTATCTTTGTGGAAATGGTGACAGAATGGCTGTACGGAGGCTGTTAGTGTTGTAAGTGCAGTTTTACAGGACCGGCGTGACGGCAGCAGGGGTCAAGGACGGGGAACACAAGCATTAAAAACACTTCATAAAAAGTCATTATTATCTGGAACCCAGAATAAGGACAAGTCCGACGTGTTTCTGGATCAGCCGCAGTTGTAGTTCAGGAATTCATGTCCTTGTGGAAGTCACGTTAAAAGGAGACAACAAATCAATAATCCAAAATATAAGCCATGCTTTAAATATTAATGCATTTTTCTCTGACGCTCAGATGCTTCAATAGTGTTCGGTCTAATAGAAGAGCAGCGGCTGATAATAACATTTCCTTTTATTGTGCATTAATATCAGCCGCTGCTAATATTACATATTACATATCAGTCGAGTAAATTATACAATTGAACTGTCAGTAGTTTAATCACATAAAAAAATTCACACGAGACAATATTTTAATCCAAACCTCAATCCCGGGGTTGTTGATGGTCCTAGAAGTGGATGAAGGAGAAGCAACATAATTGAACGAGGAAAATGAGTTTTTGGCCGCTGAACCCTGCATGAACTTTGGGCTTTGACATTATTTCATGTTCATTTCTCTGTCACCAGATCTAAATCACTGACTGTAATCTTAACCGGGGGTTTGCGGACAGTCATCCAAAAATCATTATTTACTCGCCCTCAGGTTGTTCACAATTTCTTTTTTTCTTCCGTGGAATACAAAAGAAGATATTTTGAGAAATGTCTCAGTGTTTTTTGTTCTCCATACAGTAGAAGTCAATGTTCACCAAAACTATTTGGTAACCAACATTTTCCAAAATCTCTTCTTTTCTGTTTATATATAAATATGTTCTATAAGAATCTAAGTTTCGTCAGTGTTGTTTCTGAATGACATTCAAAATGTTGTGTGTTTTTAAACATTAAGGGAACATTCCATTTCATCACCTTTAAACATTATGGGAACGTTACTCTTGAATGTTTTCTGAACGTTCTGAAACGTTTAACCCTGTTAACTGTCAGTTTCTCTGTTTAATTGTGTATTTTTCCTGTCACATATTTTGGTAATCATCATAAAGGAGGTTCTTGAGTCTCACTGATGGGATTGGAGTGATGTTAAGGAATGGGATTGTGAAGGATTTTGGCTGTCAGTGCACACAGGCATAAAATACAGAGACATTAAAGTGTGCTGCACATTTCATGTCAGTGTTGATCTTGACTCGATTTTGAACTTATCGATCTCATTAGGGGATGGTAATGAAGCTCGGCACTGAGACAGAGTTGGGTCAGGTATCGTCCTTCACTCCAGTCAGAGTGTGTTTGATGTTTCCCGTCACTCCGACTGCTTTGTCTTGCCAATCTTGAGGTGAATTACCTGTTTGCTTCGCTCCTGGACGGAGTCCAGTCTTAAAATGTGTCTGTCCTTAAATAGCCAGAGCTATACAGTGGTGAATGAGCTGCTCAAACTTCAGACTGAGAGCTTGTGTAATTCTCTTCCATCTCATTAGTCTCTGGCCTGCAGTGAGATGCTGAACGGGTTATTTAGAGCTGCTAAAAAAACATGCAAACGAGCTCTGGGTTTATGAGGCTCAGATTACCTCTGCTGCAAAACATGCTTTCTTGCTTAGTCGTTTTTGTCTTACTTTCTATTGAAAATATCGAAAAATTCTTAAGATACATTTACTTGAGAAGCAAAATGACTTTTATTTTGTATCTTGATTTAGGAATGTTTAGATATTTGTGCAGGAAAACAAGACAGAAACACAGGATCAGAATCAGCGGTCTCTCCTTCTCTGAGGAGTGTGTGAGCGCAGCAGTGTGTGTTTATGGAGCGAGTGCGTCTGTTCCGCCGGTGGAGTGAGATTGGATTTGTCATGCGCTCTCAGGACTGTGATGTCCAGCGGTGAAAGCCTCCTCGTCTCCGTCTCGCTGCGCTTTGAATGCTTTCTGCCACAGTCTGAGCGCAGACGCCATATGTTCCTGCCCGCTTCTCATTACTGGAGCTGTTTCTGTACCTGTGAAAACTCACAGAGAGAAACTTGTTTCATCTCAAAGCCACAAAAGTTTTGATTTATTTATTTTTCCTGTTAAAAGCAAAAGCCACAGATCTGTCAGCGCAAACAGAGTCATTCATAAAAACAACAAAAAGCATTTTCTACTCTTTCATTATTATTTTCAGAGCTAGACCCAGAAATCACATTAAGATACACCTGTAAGAATAATACAAATTAATTTTGTAAATAAATAGCAAAAATTATAATTATATATTGCCACATACTGCTATTTTCTCAGTTTTGATGCACAATATAGTTGATTATCAGTAAATCATTTCAAGTCATTTCCTTTTTAGTCTTTTCCTGCTTTTATGGTGTTTTTTTGTGTTTATCAGCCAGTTTTGCATATTGAAATATCTTGATCACTATGAACTGCAATTTCCGAACGTTCCCAATACGTTATTTCTGAATGTTCTCTGAACTTTTGAGATGTCTAATTTTTTAAAATGTTTGTAAAAACATATTTTGTTTCTTGGTTATGTGAATGTTAAGGAAACATTTCATTTGATCATTTTGCAAATGTTACTTTAGAAGTTCTCTGAACGCTGAAACTATTTAAAAAATACTAAACTAAAAAATGAACGATGTGTGAATAATGTTTTTGTGCTAATGTTTTGAGAACATTTTTAAAGACCAGATAACTTTGGAAGAATGTTTGTTCATAACTTTGAGAGAACCTTCTGAGAACATTCCCTGTTAACTGGATTATGGTAAGATACATTTCTGCTTTTCTGTTTCAGGGGTTTGGAACGACATGTGAAGTAAATCATGACAGAATGTTTAGAGAATCTATTCCAGTAATACTTGAACAATACAGGAACATTCAGCGGATGCTGTAATTACACTGCTAGTATGTAAATGAGCTGCAAAAACTATTTACCGTCAAGTAACTGTTCATTGGCCCCTAATAAACTATATAATGTGATTTAACAGAGACGCTTTGAGGGAAGTCGCAGGTCATTTGAAGGGAACAGATGCACTCAGCATGAAGCTCATCAGCAGCTCTTGTTTCTGAACACAGAGATGAGATACTGAACACACACTGACCTCATCAGAGTCCAGCTGTCTCTAGAGACACTCACGCTGACTCCATCCGCAGGAGTGTGTGTGTGTGTGTGTGTGTGGAAGAGAGAGAGAGACATATTATTGATTTACATTACAAGCATCAGAATCCCATATAAATAATATAGCTGCAAGCAGCGATGATGGGCCCAAGCCCCGGTTGCACCACCACACCGGAGGCTTTAGGGTGCGTGACAGGCAATATGCGTTTTAACTGGGTGAATGTAAAAGGATTACCTCAAGATATAAGACTCTTCCTGTTTCCCCTTTTTGTGAGTAATTTAACCACTCACCATGGCAACACTGTTCGAGATATCCAATATCCGTTCACAATTTAGCATCTTCAGTGTCTTGTCATCATGTTGACAAAGTTTGGTATGAATCATATAAACCCTCTAGGAGTAGTAGTTTAAAATCTAGAAAAACAACTGCATCAGATTTGATTTCATGTAGTCTTTGCAGCTCTGTTTGTACACACAATCATATAATAAACGTATATCTTGCAGCTTGACTGACGCACACTTGACTTTTTATAGTGGAAGTGCTGCGGCTGACACAAACTCGCTCTGGCTGACAGCTGAAGAGGTTTTATGTGAAGTTGGTCTCTTGTTGGCATTGTCTGTGTTCTTTTCTGCCCTGATCTCTCTGTCCTGTTCTCTCTCTCTCTCTCTCTGATTGGTCTCCTGTAAGTCCTGACTAAGCTCTTCATGCACTGCAGCTTCTCTTCTCTGATTTAAGCCAGGTCTGTCCTCTTAGCTAATTGACTTAAGCCAGGTCTGTGTTCCCCACTGTGGGCCTGACAGGCCATTCACAGGCCCCATAAACTACATTAGCTGTATAACTGTTGGACTGGTAGAGCTGCTCCAGAAACTGTTCGGGACAGAACACAAGCTGATTTACAGTGTGTAATGAAGAGATGAGAAGTGAAACAGTACAGGAGTAACTCTATAAGCTTTTCAAACAAGATCAGTCTAATATTTATTTTAGCTTTATTTCAATGAACAGAAATATTTTTAATAGTTTTAGTGTATGATAACTGCAGACTGCACACGATAGACTGCAGCAATAGTACGATTCAAATAGATGAATTTCTGCCGTGGTTTACGCTCACACTCACACTGACCCGAGACTAGATCCTCTCACAGACATCCATGCAAACACATCCATGTGTACGTGAGCAAAGCAAACAGACTTTGGCATGGGATCTGATTATGGCCGTGTTTACTTGGTTAGAGAGAATATGGAGAGACAGACCCACTGCCCCACATTGATACGCTGATCAGCATTACTCAATTACACAGTCCCAGTGCACTGCTTTATTCTATTACACCGCTGCAGTCTTCAAATACACATACACGCTGATAACCGTCTTACAGGAGAGCAGACAGACATGACCAGCCCATTAGCGCTCCGCAGCAGATCTGTCAAAACATCAGCGTTATATATCGAGTTTCTCTTTGTCTGAAAATGCTGAATATTTGTGTTGAGGGTTCATGTTCTGTGAGCCACATGAAGATTTCACAGAAAGCAATAAAGGGCTTCAGTCAAGCTACTGAGAGGCAAAATCATGGTTGCTTATAATATATCTGCTAAAAACAAGATGGAGGATGTCATTACTATTTCTTCCTGTAACTTCCGTCCGATCCGACAAATGTTGTTTTCAGCACAGATTCTGCTGGAGCAGCTGAACAGTTCAAGGTAATAAACTGTCCTTTTAGAAATTGCATTTACATATTAATGTCTCTCATGAGTGTCATAAAAACACTTAAATGTTTCTTTTCTTTTTTTATCTAAATGATGCTGCATTTCCTGTCAGCAAACAATAGCTTGGTGTAATTAGTAGAATCACACATTGTAGAAACACGGTCTGGCTTTTGAAATCAAATGGAATGATTTTTATGTCCCAGCGGTTGATTTTTATTTAAATGAACAGACTTCAGTCATATGAAGATCACATTAAAACGGCCTTGGAAACTTTTACCATGCCTTCATCACTCATTTTTACTACTTTTCAAATGTTTTTAAGTATATTTTATTTTTTTAAAAATCATTAAAATTGCATAATTTTCAATCAAGATGCATTTTTGTCAAATTATGCAGTGTTGGCAGTAACACAAGTAATCAGATTACTTTTTCAAGTAACTAGTAAAGTAACACATTACTTTTACATTTACAACAAAATATCTGAGTTACTTTTTCAAATAAGTAACGCAAGTTACTTTGTTTTCCCATTTATTGACTGACGCCTCATGATGGCGTCCACATGATGAGAGAAATCGTGAGTGCAAACTCAGAATATTACGCAAAGCTGCAACAATTAAATAATTAAATTAAATAACACAAATATACTTTATAATCTCAGTTTATTAACCAATGTCTTTGCTGCTGACTTTCGATGATCCAATTCAACCATACTAATAAGCAAAAATAACTTTAGATTAACATCACATTTGTGTTTCTTTTTTTGTTTTTATTGCTGAAGTAAGAGTTTTGAGTTTTCTTCTTCTGCGATCCAGAACGGCAGCACAGCTGAAAGAGTTATTTATTACTGTGCATTTCCTTCAGCGTGAGGCTTATTCATTTCACTTTTGGTGTGGTTGCTAAAAAAATATAACTTTTTTTTTATTAACTTTGTTAACTCTTTCTCCACCATTGACTGAATTTTCCGCCAATTCATGTTTTCACTGTTATACGGTAGGGGGCACTGTTACGGATCTTCTGAAAGAATCTCTGGATCAAAACAAAGGCAAAGAAGAAGCCGAAACAAGCATTAAAAGCATTGCTGATGCACATGTAAAATAACGCAAACTGCATATAAATTAAAACGTTACTGAATGAAATGTAATGAAATGAAATGTAACACAATATTGTAATACATTACTTTCAAAAGTAACTTTCCCCAACACAGATTATACATGAAAATATTTTTCAATTTAGCATTTTTAGGATGTATAGCAGTGGAATTATCTTTAAAGAGTAAGTAATTTTATTCCAAAAATGAATTTCCAATGCCATTTCCACCACAGAATGAGTGACGCATGTATATCCACAGTTAGACAAATTAAACTAGTGAAAAAAGTGTGTTTTATGGCGTTTATTTATTTTAAAAAGGCCATATAGGTTTGTTTTGTTTTTTTTCGATTTTAGAGAGGCTCTTAAATATGTTGCTTCATGCATCCTTCATCTGAATCAACCGTTTCTCAACATTAAGTCGAAAAACATTCAAATTTACATTTATGCATTTGGTAGACACTTTTTTTCCACATTGCATTTATTTGATCAGTTCATGCTTTGCTTGGGAATCAAACCCATGACCTACTGTTTGAGCTTCAGATATACTGAAAAGCAGTGACGTCTCTTCGAAGGGTTACATTCTGCCATGTGAAGCATTAGAGACAAAAACAAAACCTGTTCAGTTCTGCTGTATTCTGTGATATCGTGGTCACTCTCACATTCAGGATCACACACTCTGTCTTCCTTCAGGCAAGACGGATCTCCAGCAGTTGGCAAAAGAAAATTGGATTGCTCTTGTTGTGTTGTAGGGGACGGTTCTTTCCAGAATGACAAACTGCAATGGAAAATACTATGAGTCAGCAAGAGGTGCTTCTAAAAATATGACGAAGTACTGTGCAATTGTGTTTCCTCTCTCACTACACCTCCTGAATTCACAGTGGTCATCACCAATATGTTACAGTGACACTGTGTTCATTATATGGAGCTCTTTTGTCATTTTAAGCAATGCTGCATTTTGACTTTGTGTCAGAGAGACGTTTATGTATGAAATCTCAGCACCGGCCATTAGATTAACACTGATGAACAGACCATCACCTCACGTTGGGAAATATCAGAATTTTTCTTAAAAGTGGCCAAGTTATTAGAAGTTCATTAAACACCAGGCTGTCATCCAAAGACTCTTAAATCACAGCGGATTGTTGAAGTTTCAGAAATGTCTCAAAGGCTTGAAAGCGTTTAGATTTTCTGCTAATGTGCAAGTCTCTGAGCCTTAATTGATCCAGTTTTATTGATTCATTGAGATGTTAGCTGTGATACATGAAGACTTTTGCTCAGATGTCACTCATTTATCATTTACAAATGACTCAGTGAGGCTGAATCGAGCCGCTCGCAGTGCTGATATACTCTCACTAAATGATCTTTATAGCAGAAGTCAAGGAAGTCACAACGTCATAATGATAATTCTAACATATTGTTGAAAAAATAACAACAAAATATCAAAATGCTCCTATTATGCTATTTTAAAGGTTCCTAAGTTTGTTTTGGAGTCTCCTACAACAGGTTTACATTCATTCAAGGTCAAAAACACTTTAATTTTCTCATAATATCCACTGCAGCATCAGCTCTTTTCTCTCAGTGTCTGAAACGCTTCGATCAAGGATTCGGTCTCTCTAAACCCCGCCTTTCTGAGAGCTGCTCTGCTCTGATTGGTCAGCTGACCTCAGTCTGTTGTGATTAGTCAGAAACTAAACACTCATTATCATATCTGAATCTCAGCTCTTGATTCACAGTGATTCGAACAGTAACGATGGCGTCGGTTTTACCGTATCAATCTCATCAAAGTGGATTTGCTTTGGCAGCAGAAAACAGCGTCTTCTCGACACGAACAACACGAACCAAACTCTTCCAGTCTCAGATACAACTACAGTGATTGAGGGCGGGGCAAAGAGACGCTGTTCAGCCAATGAAGACCAGAGGCTGGCATTATGCAAATTAGTTACAAACCTACATAGGTTCAGCAGGAAGTGACACTGAATTACTGACAACTTGTTTCAGTTCAGAATCACTTCTTTCTTTTAGGAGACAAAAACTCCATTTATCTGATCTTTAAAACAGAGCTTTTACATTCACAAACAGCTTTATTACACACTACATGAAAGATAATATCTGAAAAAGCATAATAGGGCCACTTTACCAAATACAAAAACAGTGACCTCAACAAAAACCTAATAAGCGTAGACAAGATTTTCAAGTATGCCTTTATTAGCAAGTATGTCAATGTCATCAGAGTGCCGACTGTGATCCGTTCTTGCACAGGAAGCAGTGAGGAAGTAAGGCTGATGTTTTAATTAACCCCAGTAGCTGGATAGACCATGGTCACATATAAATCACTAATGGCAATCCCAATCTACCTCTCTATTAGAGCGGACACCGTATATTCAGCTGACAAACTACATGTCACTGCTGACATCATAAAGAAGCAGCACAGTTAAAGCAAACGCAATCATTCTGTATGTCAGGCCACGTCTTCTGCGTTTTCATTGAGGTCGGATGAATTGTTTATCTTTTAGTGCCTGATTCACTTTATACTGCACACAAAAATGAGCATGCAAAAGTGTTCAGTGGATTTGCCCCTTAATGTCATAATTTTGTGAGTTTTTGACCTACATGCAGACTATATCGTATAGTTATCCAGTCGTGTGAAATGTCAAGTGTATCAGAAATTACAGTGCCTAGTGTTCATTTGAAGAGGTCATGAAAACATTTACAAAAGGTCAGTGTCATATGGCTTTGAACATTTCACTCAAGAAGCTCATATACAGTATAGTGGCTTACATTTAAAAAACAGCAACAAATCAAAAAACACACAGAACAGATCACTGATTGTACACAGTAAATTCCTGTTCGGTGTTCATATGGGAACCACCAGCAGGGTGTTAAAAGTAACACAGAAGCAGTGTTAGAGTTAATTAGATACTTAAGTGATTGTTCATGATGATTACTGAAGACTCCTGATGATAACGAGCAGAATCACTGAAGGAAAGAGGAACAACAACTGACTTCAGCCACAGCCTTAGATGAAATCAACTGAAAAGACATTAAATCTCTCTTATTATAAACCAGACTGATTTTATTTCTGTCATTCATCTACAGTTCTTTTTGAGAATTAACAGGTTTATATGTTAATCATTTTTATTGAAAATGTTTGGTCACTATTATGGTGATCAGTGTTTCCTTTAGTTGGCCAGTTTGGATTAAAAACCTACTGATTTTGTACTGTTTTGTTCGATAATCCCCTAAAATGCTACACTTAGCAACACAAGACACACAGATCTATATGTTCTTTAACACTTACATCCTTCCTGCAATTGATTTTCAGCAATTACAAACTATCAACTAGGGAAAGCCATTGATTCAGTCCAATGATAAGCAAATCACTCATTTGATCATTTCTTCTGTCCTCCTGCTTTCTGCTCAGTGACGTGAGGTTGAGCTGTGGATGTTAATGGGATGTGTCATCATCACTTTTCCATTATGGTGTGGAAAAGTATTTTCACAGCCGCTGGTCAAAATGGGAAACAAGACACATCAGGCAGATTATAATGATTATTATATTTATTATATTTATATAAACAAGACACATCAGGCAGATTATATAGATTATTATATTTACAAGGACTTCTGAAAATGAGTTCGGCGTCAGCTCTCCAATAAAACACACAAGCCTCGATAGATAAAAAATGAAGTGAATTATATCCAAAAACGCCTTGGTTTGTGTCACTATTTGAACCACAGGAGTCTAAGAGTTGCTAGGAAGGTTACATTGCTTACACACATGTAAAAGAGATGTGAGGTCAATGTATTAGTGAAAATGTGATTGCATTTCAAATGAGCATGCTGTAGAATATTATAAAGAAGGTCACCCTTCATACTGCACTTCACTGGTTGAGCTCTGAAGAACCAATTTCATCTGTCTAGCACTAGGTTTGGGCTCTTAAATGTCACCTAAATGCACAACATGTCAAAGCCGACCACTAGAATATATGAATTAATGTAGCTACTCTGTGAGCGTACATAAATAATGTGTGTCTGGTTTTCATTTCACCATCGCAGCTGGCTCTGTTGTGCTGAAGAGTGAAGAATTTGTTCTTTTGTTTTGTTTTAGCACAGATTTAAAGATACACTCAAATTGTGCCTCATCAAAGTTTCAAAAGCTATACAAGCTGCATATATATTGTATTGTCTTATGAAATCCTGCAGCTGTATATTTCTCATGCAACATCCGCTTCAGGACATTTATCCCGACACCCGGATGCACTCACATATGATGACAACTTACATTTTTCTGTCCTCCCACTCCGATCGTTCATTTAATAACTATCTGAGAAAGAGTCGGCATTATGTTTGCTCCCCTCCTCCATCCTATATATCCGCCACAAATTACACCCGAGCAATGAGATGAAGCTGTGGCCTTTACGCCGATCTCTCGTCCTCACATCTGTCATGCAGCGGAGGGTCATAAAAGACGTTTGGTCAACATGGAAGTGAATTGATTCTATTATTTTATTATGTAGGGCACAGACCCACTACTGCTTTTCTTTTTATTATGCAAAACGAGTGTCACTCACTGAAAGCTTTTTTAATACTGGACATGGAAAATAACTGGACTCACATATCATTAATTTCTACTTAAAGGGATAGTTCATTTAAAACTGTCTGTCATCATTTATTGCATTCTTGCACAGAACACAAACAGGTGTTTAACAGAATGTTCAAGTTGCTTTTTCCATTAAAGGGGTGCTTGATTATGATTTGACTTTTGTAACTTTAGTTAGTGTGTAATGTTGCTGTTTGAGCATAAACAACATCTGCAAAGTTACGACACTCAAAGTTCAATGCAAAGAGAGATATTTTCTTTTACAGAAATCTCTGTTTAAGGACTACAACAAACGGCTGGTAGGAACTACAACAAGCTTCTTCTAACCCTAAAATTTACATAAACCCCACCCCCGAGAACACACAACAAAGGGGCGGGGTCATGTTGGGCTGCTTTAGAGAAGAGGAAGAGTTGTTGTAGTAGAGTGTTGTTGTCATTCCGTCATTTTACACCGGACTGCTTCACAAACGAGGGTCAATTCAACGAAAAAAGATTAACATGACGGCACATGCTAGTGGATGAGTTGAATCAACTCCACAGCAACTACATAAATTTATCCACTAACCATTCAGAAACGTCCAGTTTCATTCTAAAAGTTGTAACTTCTTCCTGAGTCTCTCCATCAGTGTCGACTCCGGTTTGAACAATGTAAGGCTGAACACTTTCGTCATTTTGTCTGTGTGAGATTCTCCAGCTTTGTTGTTGTTGAGCGAACGAAGCACGAGCTGTTAAAGCTCCGCCCTCTTCTGGAAAGGGGGCGGGAGCAGCAGCTCATTTGCATTTAAAGGGACACACACAAAAACGGCGTGTTTTTGCTCACACCCAAATAGGGGCAAATTTGACAAGCTATAATAAATGATCTGTGGGGTATTTTGAGCTGAAACTTCACAGACACATTCTGGGGACACCAGAGACTTATATTACATCTTGTGAAAGGGGCATTATAGGTCCACTTTAAATTAAAGCAAACAAAGATGGCTGGAAGGAGTAGATGAGAAAAATAATGACAGAACAGGTAATCTGTCCTTTAAAGTGGTTTAACACACTTAAATGTTTGGTTTTCTCTGCTATATTCTAAATTATTGTTTCACATTCTGTTTATTTGTCACCAATATAATGTTATCTAGCTGGCTAACATGATGTTTTGTTGTAACTGTGACTTACTAGTTACTAAAAAGCTAAAAACATTTTTTTAAAAAGTGTAAAAAATGGGATCAGTAAGATTTTTCTTTTATTCAACAAGAACACAAAATTGATCAAAAGTGACATTAAAGACATTTATAATGTTACAAAAGAGTCTATTTCAAATAAACACTGTTCTTTTGAACTTTCTATTCATCAAAGAATCCTGAAAAATAAAGTGTATCACAAATGTATCAACTGTTTCTGAAGGATCATGTGACACTGAGGACTGGAGTAATGATGCTGAAAATTCAGCTTTGATCACAGAAATAAATTACACTTTACTATATATTCACATAGAAAACAGCTGATTTACATTGGAGTAATATTTCACAGTTTTTACAGAATTTTTGATCAAGTAAATGCAGCCTTGGTGAGCAGAAGAGACTTCTGTCAAAAACAAATCCATTAAAAAATAAAAACCTCCCAGATCACCCACTGCATCCCTGTTCTCCATCCCCACATCAGCCTCGTTGCAGCATTGATCAGTGTGTTGTGTGGATCAGGTCACTAATGCATCCTCTCAGCGTGTCACCATTAATTTAATGTGCAGGTGTTGGAAAAGCCCGAATCTGGGAGTCGTAGCATGAGTCAGGGGAATGTACCGATCAGTTTAGGAAATTGCCATTTCAATCAACCCAAACGCAGCAGAAGGAGCGGAGCTTTGATGAAATGCAGGAGCGTTTGCGGGAGCGTGCCAAGTGTAAATTATTCATGCGGACCCTCAGCGTTTCCTTCCCTCTGATAACAGCAATAGAGCCTGACAAGATAGCAGCAGTGATTTACTGGCTTTGATTTCAGCCACTACAGACCATAAAGCACTCCAGACACGTGGGGTGATGCCCTACACTCACACGTGTCGTTTAACAGTCGGTGTAAGTGGCTGTGGTGGCAGAATGGAAACACAGCTGATGAATGAACTTCTCTAATGCTCTGCAGACTTCACATAACGCAGACCGGACGGGGCAAGTTGTCACAAGAACAAAGAAGCTGTTGGTTTCAAGACTGTCCAAAACTGTTTGAGATATAATAGCCTAATCAGATGTATAAATGTGTATTTAATGCATTGTGACAACTTACCCCAAATATAAATATTTGCTTTAGTAAAAAGTGTGACAAAAAAAAAAGTTTTGCACACTGGCTTTGACGTTCCTCTTTGAATCAGATGAGTGAATCTCAGTGTGTTCAGGAGCAGTGTGGGAGGTTCAGTCATGACAGATGGAGTTCAGTGTGTGTGAATGATGCTCTACTCTCTTTCACAGACACAGACCAACACTGCCTCATTCAATAAGACACAATCCAATAAAGAAAAGTGACACGGACAGTGATGGAGATGCTGCTGATGATGTTGTATCACAGCTGTGCGTTCATTCAGCAGAACGATTGTGTAGTATTGCTTTTAAACAACCATTTACAGGATGTGAAGATTGGAACGAAACGAAAACCAATTAAACTAGTTCCATTTTCCAAACGAAGACTGGAGAAACAAGGGCTGCCTCATTACTGAACGAATCAGTTGGAGCGAATGATTCAGTGATTCACTCACAACGATGGTCACTTGTCGCCATCTACTGGCTCAATGATGTAAAGTACAGAAAGAGCAGAAAAAAAGTGTTTGTTTATCTTTGTATTCATTTAAATAAATAAAAATAAATATTTGTGCCGGTTAAGCTTACTTTCATATATAGCCCTCATCTGGAGTCACATTTTAAATATCTATAAATATATGAATAAATATATGTACTTAAAGGTGCAGTGTGTAAAATTTGGAAGGATCTATTGACAGAAATGCAATAATAATATACATAACTATGTTTTCAGTGGTGTATAAAGACATTATGTTTTTATCTCATACACCGCGGGTCCTCCCTCCATGTCAAGTCACCATTATGTGCCGGCACGTTTCTACAGCAGCCCTAAACGGACAAACACTCTATAGAGCACGTTTAGTCACTATGTTGTAAATCGTTCGTGTTTTTAGAGGCAGCTTGCATCGTCACTACGTTGAATATGCACGTCTGTAGTCGTCTGGTTTATTAGAAGCAGAAACCGTTCTTTGTTAGAAGTATGAAGAAACCTCATTGCTTCACACGATCATGTGTCGGCCAGACGGCCACCGTAGCTTCTCTGAAAGGGAGGGGTGCGAGGGGTGTGCGCCGTTAGTTGCAGTTCACAACCTCACCACTAGATGCCCCTAAAATTTACACACTGCACCTTTATTTAAACACTGATGCCAAATATTATTGACAAAAATTAGGAATATTATATAATTATCATAAACGGAAATTATTATGATTACAAAACCTTACTGTGTTCATGGTAAATGAACATGGAACAAAATTTTTAATTAATATGTTTTTTTTTTTTTCTCAACAATTATTTCCATGGGTTTTACATTTTTCTTTGTTTTAATCTATTAATTTCATACTCTTAATTCCTGTTTGGATGCCAAATATAGTGACAAAATCCTGCATATTACACAATTATCATAACCAGAAATTATTGAACATGGAACAAAATTCTCTACACTCTACAAAATGCTTTTAAAAACAACCCAAGTTGGGTTGAAAATGGACAAACCCAGTGATTGGGTTAAATGTTTGATCAACCTGCTGGGTAGTTTTATTAAACTCAACTATTGTTTAAAAATGACTATATGACTGGATTAAAATGAACCCAAAATATGTTGGAAATTAAAAATCAGACACATAATTAATTACTAGAGGAAACAATAATAATCAAAAGGTGAACATTTATTCATAAGCAATTTAATAAATGTTTATTATTTAATTATTATTCATTAAACTTTTTAATAAATGTTCATTTCCAACATATTTTGGGTTCATTTTAAGCAAGCGATACAGTAATTTTTAAACAATAGTTGGGTTAAATAAAACTACCCAGCAGGTTGAGACAAACATTTAACCCAACCACTGGGTTAAAACAACCCAGTCACTGGGTTTGTCCATTTTTAACCCAACTTGGGTTGTTTTTAACCAAACATTTTTGAGAGTGTATATCCTGCAAACTCTTTTTTTTTTTTTGTAACCCAAAACTAATCTACTCTTCATGTCTTCATCTGGTCTGCAGTCGAACCACCAGAGCTTTCCATTAACTTATTTATTGTATAGGCTATATATGTCATTTATTATAATTTAATTGATTTAAAGTGCCCTGCTGATTTAATATTTTTGCAGATGAAGCTTAAAATGGTTTATATGGATGTCTAGCGCCAGCTAGTGGAACATTTTAGAAATAACGTAAGGGCAAAGAAATGAACTCAGATCATCATCAGGTAGGGTTAGTGTTCATAGACCTGTTTGATATTATTTCATTGTAATTGACTCTAACAGTTGCTGATCTGTAGAAACAAACAGGCTGCAGGGCTTGTATGTCACACACACACACACACACACACACACACGTTCCCCTGATTCTCTGCTTGTCCTCTCACATTTCAGACTCCTCTCATCTGCCTCTACACTGGACATGCGTCGCTCCACGGCTCTTTATTCTCTCACTGACTCTGAATCAACTGCATATTTAAAGAAAAACGCTTTCAAACCTACAGTTCGGTTCATGCGTTTGGTTAAAAATCTGGATCAAATGCATTCATTTCACTTCAGTTAGTTTGTCATATGGATCTTTACTTATCAAACCAATAATAATCATTTCTCTGACTGCATATATAACCTCGAGCTTTGATCTATAAATGCACGAGATGTTTCACAGCCTTTGAAACTTCATTCACTGCAGGTTTGTTAAAGTCACACTAATGCAACCGATGCGTTGTGTGTTTCTGCGGCTCAGACTGAACATCACGACTGCTGTTATTGACTTCATTTGCTTTTAAAGCTGACCTGAGATATGTTACATAAACTACTGTCAAAATAGCTAAAGTACTATCAAAGTTGCAAACTAAAATTACATATTAGTTACAATATAATCCTTAATTAAATGTTGATGCCAAATATTAGTAACGAAATGTTGCATACACTCTCAGAAATGCTGGGTTAAAAACAACCCAATTTGGGTTGAAAATGGACAAACTCAGTGACTGGGTTGTTTTGACCAACCTGCTGGGTAGTTTTATGTAACCCAACTGCTGTTTAAAAATGACTATATGTCTGGCTTAAAATGAACCCAAAATATGTTGGAAATTAAAAATCAGACACATAATTACTAGAGGCAACAATAATAATCAAAAGATGAACATTTATTAATAAGCAGTTTAATAAATGTTTATTGTTTAATTATTATTCATTCAACTTATTAATAAATGTTAATTTCCAACATATTTTGGGTTCATTTTAAGTAAGCAATACAGTAATTTTTAAACAATAGTTGAGTTAAATAAAACTACCCAGCAGGTTGAGACATTTCAAACATTGGGTCAAACATTTAACCCAATCGCTGGGTTTGTCCATTTTCAACCCAACATTTTTTAGAGTGTAGGCTATATTATGTTATTATCATAAACAGAAATTAGCTGTTATATGAATATGGTTAATGAACATCTACAAAATTTCCCATGAATATTTTTCTCTCTATCCAACAAACACAGAACGTTTAGCTAATGTTCCCATATTGGTTCCTGTTTGGGTTTTTGGAAACAAATAAGAGAGTTCTGAGAAATGTAAGTGCTATAGGAAGAATAATTTGCATCATTGTTTTTATTCATTCATATTCATACCCACAATTCCTGTTTTTATGAGATAAACTACTATCAAACTAATAATGAACATCACAGTACAGCTACTTGCATTAAACTCAACAAATGCCTCCGAATGTCATTTTATAAATGCTCTTTATTTGATTTTGAGTGCTTGTAAACACTTGTAAAACAGGAAATAAAGTTTCAGGTTCTCATTTGTATCCTGTCCGTGCGATCGCTCGCGCCGCGGTGCATGCTGGGACTGCGGGTCCTCCACGGGCGCCTCCATCTTTAAACCCCAGAGGAAAAAAACAGCTTCCGCTCAGTCGTACACACACAGACACAAGATCCTGCGTTCACATCCACATTTATGACACATTGAGCCCCAGACCCGCGCTTTAAATCGACAGATCAGACTAGCGGAGACCTGAGGAACTCATGGGAGGCGCGATCAGTGTTTCAGCACCTTTATTTCTGCACTGACATCCGCGAAAACAGGCGGAAAAGCGGCGAGAGCGCTGATCGCAACTGCGCATCTCTTCTTCTTTTGTCCGTCTCTCTCTCGGTTTTCTCTTCTCTCCCTCCTGATGCCCGGAGATGAGTAGTGGAAGATGTCGGTTTCGGGACTGAAGGCCGAGCTGAAGTTTCTGGAGTCCATTTTCGACCCGAATCACGAGCGCTTCAGAATCATCGACTGGAAGCCGGACGAGCTGAGCTGCCAGTTCAACGTGACCGGAGAGAAGCTGCTCATTATTCACTGCAACATCACGGTAAGACACCGTCACCAAAACACATCTAGACCGCGGGTTCGGGCGCGTTCCAGTCAGCTGGTTCGATAACTGAACTGAACTGGTTTCGATTTGGTAAACATCAGTGTTGAACTCTGTGTGTTGGTGTTAGCTTCACCTTCTGTGTACTGTCTTTAGTTAATGTCGTTAATGAACGCGTCAGGAGTCAGGCTCGTGTTGGATATAAAGTGCGCACTTCTGTGACCATTACTGACCCAGTTCTGGTGTCTCGTTTCATGGATTGTTTTCTTAATTTCCGGATGCCATTTTCTGTTGCGTGAGAGCGACACTGACGTCACTTACTGATCATCAATCCACAATATGATCAAATATGACCTCCATCCTGAAATTTAAAAGGCAGCTAAATATATTCATTAGAAAGACCCAATTCATACTGTGAAAACTAACACTATGAATGTGTGTCAAATATTATTTGGAAAATATTTAGTTTCTATTAAAAATAATAATGTACTCTAATAATAATATATGTAATATAATATTATTGTAATATTTTGCGCATTATTTAATTTAAATCTTTTTATTTATTTTAATGATTTTTTATTTATTTATTTATTATTTATACTGTGCAAATGAATATTATAAATGTGTAAAATATTATTTGGAAAATATTTAGTTTATATTAAAATTAATAATGTAACATTTTTTTCTACTCATTATAGTACTGTACTGTTCGATGTTGGCCTAATTTAAATCTTTTTTTATTTTAATAATTTTTATTTTTTTTTATTCATACAGAAAACTAATACTATGAAGATGTGTCAAATATTATTTGGATTAATTATTTCTATTAAGAATAAAAAAAAAAAAAAAACTACAGTACTTATTATAGTACTGTACTGTTAGATGTAGCCTCATTTAAATCCTTTTTATTTATTTTAATACTTTTTTTAATACTGTGAAAATGAATATTATAAATGCGTAAAATATTATTTGGAAAATATTTAGTTTCTATTAAAAATAATAATGTAACATTTTTTTTCTACTATAGTACTGTACTGTTCGATGTAGGCCTAATTTAAATCTTTTTTATTTATTTTAATCATTTTTATTTTATTTTACTTTTTTTTTTACTGAAAACTAGTACTATGAAGATGTCAAATATTATTTGGATTAATTATTTCTATTAAAAAAAAAATGTAAAAAAAAATTCTACTTATTATAGTACTGTACTGTTCGATGTAATTTAAATCTTTTTTTAAATTTATTTTAATCATTTTTATTTTATTTATTTGTTTTATACTGTGAACTAACACTATGAAGATGTGTCAAATATTTTTTTGGAAAATAATGTAATATTTATGTAATATAATATTAATGTAATATGTAATGTAATATAATATTATTGTAATATTTTCCTCATAGTACTGTACTGTTAGATGTAATTTAAATTTATTTTAATGATTTTTTATTTTATTTTTTATCATCTATACTGTGAAAATGAATATTATAAATGCATAAAATATTATTTGGGAAATATTTACTTTCTGTTAAAAATAATAATGTGACATTTTTTTCTACTCATAGTGCAGTACTGTTCGATGTAATTTAAATCTTTTTTACTTATTTTAATATTTTTTTTATTTATACTGTAAAAATGAATATTATAAATACATAAAATATTTGGAAAATATTTAGTTTCTATTAAATAATAATGTAACATTATTTTTTCTATTCACTATAGTACTATTTATTTAAATAATTTCAATTATTTATTGACTTGCTGCATGTTGTAAACAATGGGGTTACGTCATAGTAACAAACGTTAATAACAAACATTAATGCTGTTTGTTTTGAAGAACCATGGGTAATATTGGGACAGATGAGTGTCGTCGGCTGTAAATGAGATCAGTTAATGTACAATAAGATCCTCTCTCTTTACAGAAACAAACATGAACTAACAATGAGCAATATATTTTACAGCATTTATTAACCTTTGTTAATGTTAGTTAATAAAAATGTTCATGTTAACTAATGTTAACAAATTAAACCTTATTGGGGTACACTTTATTTATTAGTCCTGTTCCACATATAGTACACACTATGCCCTTATTATAATGATTGTGTACTAACCCTGATCCTAGCACTAAACCTAACCTTAACCTTATATTACTCATTATTTCCCAGGTAAAGTGGAACCCCTTATTGTAAACAACCTTTTCTTGTTGGATTTTCTCTGTTGAGGGTTTTTGGATGTTTATATAGATCTAAATATGAGCATGCATCAAAATGACACATTTTTGGTCGCATGCTTGTTTTATGGAAACGCCTGCATTGCATCATTTCTTGACCTTCTTAAATATGGGAATTATGTCACTACCAGTCAAACATTTACACACACCCCTTATTCTTTATTATTAATACTAATTTCCACATGGTAATGAGTTAAAATCTTTCGACTCCTCTTTCAGGAATCATACCCCCTGACGCCCCCGATATGGTTTGTGGACTCCGATGACCCCAGTCTGACCCAAGTGCTGGAGCGGCTGGAGGACGTCAGGAAGAGCAGCACACTGGTAACTGCCAATCTCCTCACTCACTCCTCACTGCAGCTTTCCTTAATAAACCTCAATCTGCTTGCATTAAAGAACACCTAATCTGCTTTTCCCATCTTTCTCTAGAGTGTAATGTTGCTGTTTGAGCAGGAAAAAGGCGGGAGTTCTTCTCTATATCAGTGTCAGTGTTTCTGAAACACCTCCATCTTGAGTTTTCTTCACAATATTCCTCATTTAAATAATTCATACGCAGAATAAAGGGGCGGGGCCTGGTTGAGTTAGTTAGTAGTGTGTTGAAACTGGCGGTTATGGTAAGGGGTGGGACATTTCCCAAACACCAATCACAACACACCGCTCCAGCCGACCAATCAGAGCACATTGTGCTTTTCAGAAGGAGGGGCTTCATAGAGACAGGAACTAAACAGAGCGTTACTGACAGACTGGGAAGAGAGGAGCTGAACAATGGAGAATATGAGGAAAATAATCAACATTCAAGCAGGAAAACCTGCTCTAGTATTTGTACATAATAGGCCCTCTTTAAGTCATATTTAATTTGTCACATCAAGTGACAGTAAATGAAGTGATTTGTAATATACTCGATCTAGATGACAGTTGTGTGCGTTGGAGCGGAGCAGGTGTTGTAATCACGATGCTGAACGGCAGTAAATAGTAATTACAGCGTAGCTACACTGTAATCGAGTCGACTGTTACACAACAAACAATATAGTGTAATATGAGTGCGCACTATTGAGTGAGCGAACAGACGCTTCAGATGTGCTGCGGCTCGAGTCTCTTTGAGCTGTACTTTTTTTAAACTGAAGCTTTTCTTCTGTCTGCTCTATTTGTTGTCTATAATAGATTAACTGGGACGCATCGCACACTTTTAGACTGATTCATGCCTCCGTGAAATCATCTACATTTAAACTCGTTCAACTTGAAGGATTAGTTTATACTAAACTGAAGAGTCTGTCATGGTTTACTCATTCTCACGTCATTCCGAACCTGTGTGACTTCTGTTCTTCTGTGGAGACAATAGAGGGAGTTTAGAGGAATGTTGACGCAGCTGTTTGCCATACAGATCTTCTGAAACCGTACGATGCTTTGTGCAAACTGAGTGTTTATTCACTCCAAATCTTGTTCATGTTTGTGTATTTTCAAATGAGACTCATCACAACAGGTTTGACGTTAATGTGATTGGTTGTCACATGACCAATTATGATCACATGGCTTCTGGGGACTTTAATGGGTGTGTTTTTTGGAGTTTCGATCATCGTAAGCTGTCATTGTATGTAAAAGAGCCTCATTCTACTTTTGTGTTTGATGGAAGAAATAACTTGGAATGACACAGGTTTAATAAATTGACCGAATGTTCATTTTTGTGTAAATGAACCCTTTAACGTGAAGATGGCTCTGTACAACAGACACGCGGGTTTGCCTCGTGGTTCACTTCTAGACAATAATGTAATGATTCTATTTTAAGTCATGTGACCCAGAAGTTTAACTTTAATATGGCCCTTCAGGATCGTCTGTCCATCATTGTTTTTCCCTGTGCTCCCACTTTATATTAGCTGTCTTTAATTACTCTGTATGTATGTCAAATTGTATTTATTTTGTTCATTTTGCGAAGCACTTTTGCTGTTGTCAGGGTTGGATACGGGTCAGGTTAGTATGGGTAGTGTCAGCGGTGTAATTATAGATATTACACAAATTAATTACAGCTGTAATTACACACAGGTTTTTGTAGTACAATAGAAGTACAACGTAAAAACACGTGTACACAATAACTGCTTGTATGAAACGATTAATTTGATTTTTAATGTTTTTGAAAGAAGTCTCTTCTGTTCATCAAGGCTGATCAAAAGTACAGTAAAAGCTGTTTTCTATGTGAATATATAGTAAAGGGTAATTTATTCCTGTGATCAAAGCTGAATTTTCAGCATCATTACTCCAGTCTTCAGTGTCACATGATCCTTCAGAAATCATTCTAATATGATGATTTGATGCTCAAGAAACATTTATGATTATTATCAATTTTGAAAACAGTTCATATTTTTGTGGAAACTGATATATTTTATTTTTCAGGATTCTTTGATGAATAGGAAGTTCAAAAGAACAGCATTTATTTGAAATAGAATCTTTTGTAACATTATAAATGTTTCTACTGTCACTTTTCATGAATCTTACTGACCCCAAGCATTTGAACAGTAGTGTTTGTATCATTTTTAAGTTAATTCGGCCCCTCGACTGCTCTTTCTTCTCATAAAGCCTGATTTATCTTCAGTCAGGTTTTCATTACATGCAAGTGAAATTCTATACGCTTCTATTGTAGAGTTGAGATCAAGACTCACTTCACACACACTGACAGGATGAGTCTTCTCTCTAAAGGAAACGGATCTTGTGCACAAATTACTCATAAAGTCCTGTTGTTCTAACTTGACAAATGCTACCAGATCTTCATATGTATGTTATTAACAGTGGTCAGAAATCAACTTTTTCATTAAGGGTCAGTAATTGGGAGTTGATAATGAGGGTATATTTTGCTCCCATATTTTTTTTCTTTGCTCTCATGTTTTCAGCTTCATGCTTGCTCTCTGTAAGGTTCTTCTGCATTTGTCATTTCAGCTCTTGCAGCAGCTGAAGAGGCTGATCTGTGATCTGTGCCGCCTCTATAATCTTCCTCAGCACCCTGATGTGGAGATGCTGGACCAGCCGCTTCCTGCAGCGCCCCTGAACCAGGACAGGAAGGTGAGCTTTATTCACGAGCAATCTCATTTGTGCAGCTCCTGAACCCAAACTAAAGCTCGCTCATGAACTCAATCCAACCTGTATGAATTTCTTTCTTTGGCCAATTAAACCCTGACCTGATGATTTCAACACACTAGGGCTCTCATGACTTCTCACTTTTTACTGTCTTTAACTACTATAAATTAATCATTTGATACACAGTTGTTTTTACATTGTTTTGCTGTTTTTTAACACCAATGTTTTATCCTGTAGCTTGGGACCACAGATGAGGTCACATCAGAGGAGGAAGAGGAAGAAGAGATGGGAGAGGTTCGTATCCGTTTTCCTCATGTTGATGATGAGTTCTCATATATGACTGCCTCACTTTCTCTTTATATACATATATTCTCTGTCAGCAGGACATTGATCTGGAACACTATGACATGAAAGAGGAGGAGCCGGTGGATGGGAAGAAGTCTGAGGATGATGGGATCGAGAAGGAAAACCTGGCCATCCTGGAGAAGATCCGGAAGAACCAGAGGCAGGACCACTTGAATGTAAGTGCTCATTCGGTAAGGTGACTTTCCTCATGTTTCGGGGTTCTGATGGGGTGAAATAGAGCAGTAGTTTCTGAAGCTGAATGATTATGATGAGAAGGTTCAGTCTGATGGCCTTCAGTGCTGTCAGAGGGACTGATGTAGTTCCTCTTGAAATGAATTGTTCGTGAAGTGCTCAGGCAAGCAAATTATATAAATATATACAGTATCTCACAAAAGTGAGTACACCCCTCACATTTCAGCAACCGTTTTATTATATGTTCTCAAGGGATAATACTATAGAAATGAAAATTGGATATACTTTAGAGTAGACAATGTGCTGCTTGTATAGTAGTACAGATTTACTGTCCTTTAAAAATAACTCAACATACAGCCATTATTGTCTAAATACAAAAGTGAGTACACCCTAAGTGAACATGTCAAAACTGTGTCCAAAGTGTCAATATTTTGTGTGAGCACCATTGTTATCCAGCACTGCCTTAATCCTCCTGGGCATGGAGTTCACCAGAGCTGCACAGGTTGTTTCTGGGATCCTCTTCCACTCCTCCATAATGACATCACAGAGCTGTTGGATGTTACACACATGGCGCTTCTCCATCTTCCGCTTGAGGATGCCCCCACAGGTGCTCAATAGGGTTCAGGTCTGGAGACATACTTGGCCACTCCATCTCCTTCAGCTTCAGCTTCCTCAGCAAGGCAGTTGTCATCTTGGCGGTGTGTTTGGGGTCATTATCATGCCGTTCGGCCCAGTTTCTGAAGGGAGGGGATCATGTTTTGCTTCAGAATGTCACAGTACATATTGGAATCCATGTTTCCCTCAATGAAGCAGAGCTCTACAGTCCTCATGCAGCCCCAGACCATGATGCTACCCCCACCATGCTTGACTGTAGGCAAGACACAATTTTCTTGGTACTCCTCACCAGGGCGTCGCCACACATGCTGGACACCATCTGAGCCAGACAAGTTCATCTTAGTCTCATCAGACCACAGGACATGGTTCCAGTAATTCATGCTCCTGGACAGGTTGTCTTCGGCAAACTGTTTGCGGGCTTTCTTGTGAGCCAGCTTCAGAAGAGGCTTCCTTCTGGAACGACGGCCATGCAAACCGACTTGTTACAGTGTGCGGCGTACGGTCTGAGCTCTGATATTCCGCTTCTGCAACCTCTAAAGCAATGCTGGCAGCACTCATGCATCTCTTTTTTGAAGCCAGCTTCTGCACCTGACGCACAGCACAAGGTCTCAACTTCTTTGATTCAACTTCTTTGGCCTGTTCCAAGTGGAACCCGTCTTGGAAAACCTCTCTCTATGACACCAGCACAGTGTCCAGGGTCATCGATCTTCTTCTTATAGCCTACGCCATCTTTGTGGAGAGCAACAATCCTAATTCTCAGTTCCTCAGAGAGTTCTTTGCCATGAGGTGCCATGTTGAACATCCAGTGATCAGAATGAGAGGATTGTACTCAAAGCACCAAATTTTAACTGCTGTAATACAAGATCCACACATTTGTATGGTCCTGTCAAGCAGACACAAACGTGAACATGATGAATAGGACACGTGGCTTTGCATGGTTAAACGACATACAACTGTTATCACTTAGGGTGTACTCACTTTTGTTGCCAGCTATTTTGACAATAATGGCTGTATGTTAAGTTATTTTTAGAGGACAATAAATCTATACAAGCAACACATTGACTACTTTAAAATATATCTAAGTTTCATTTCTATCATATTGTCCCTTGAGAAGATATACTAAAATGGTTGCTGAAATGTGAGGGGTGTACTCACTTTCGTGAGATACTGTATGTGTGTATATGTAAATACCACACATATGTTTATGCTGCCTGATCTGCTTCAGTTCATTCAATTCAGAAGAATTATATAAATTACTGCTTAGACATTGTTTATGTTCACTGTAATCATGACTGCAAACTTTCCAAATGTTAAACCAGGCATCTTCCGACAGACGTGAATGAGAAACATATAATTTATAAATCTGAAACGTAAAAATCAGGCGTACTGTCTCTCTTCTACATCATGTTTTTACAAAGTCAGTCTAAAATCAGATTCAGAGAAATCAAATGATGTTTTGGTAACTCTTTAGTTTAGGGTCCAGTTCTCACTATTAACTAGTTGCTTATTATCATGCATATTTCTAGAATATTGGCTGTTTATTAGTACTTCTAAAGCACATATTAATGCCTTATTCTGCATGACCATATTCTACATAATCCCACCAATACCTAAACTTAATAACTATTAATAATCAGTAATTAGGAGTTTATTGAGGCACAGTTAGTTAACAGTGAAAATTTGACCGTAATCTAAAGTGTGACTGAAGTTTTTATTAAATTGGGTTTAGGTTTGTAGTTATTTTATCTGTTTTGTAATTTAACCTAGATTTTGCCATATAAGCTGGTGTGGCATTGAAAAACATTTCCTCCCCAAAAAAACACTTAAAATAATTCAGTAATAACAAAATTTAATGTATAGTGTTACACATTGCACTGACTGAATTGTAGCATTTCATTTTCTTCTTTTTAAAAATAATAATAATCATTTGAAAAAGGGATAATGCTTTAAAATAAGCTTTTATTAGTTAACAATAATGCATGAACTGACATTGTGTGAATCATGTGTCAGCTGTGCTGTGATTGACTGCCTGTGTTCTGTCGGGTCCTGTAGGGCGCAGTGTCTGGATCGGTTCAAGCGTCGGATCGCCTCATGAAGGAGCTCAGGGAGATCTACCGGTCTCAGAGTTATAAAAACGGTTTGGACACCTGATAACTATGACTGTGAATGTCTGTATGCTGTACGCGGTTCTCTTACCGCTCTTTCTTCTCTTTTCCAGGCATCTACTCAGTGGAGCTGGTCAACGACAGCCTGTACGAGTGGCATGTGAAAATAAGAACGTAAGAACTGGATTTTCACATCATTGTGTAAGTTAAGAGTTTGCAGAAAGCTGAAGATGTTTGTTTCTGCTCAGTGTGGATCCAGACAGTCCTCTGCACAGTGACCTCCAAGTGCTGAAGGAGAAGGAGGGAATGGACTACATCCTCCTCAACTTCTCTTACAAAGTGAGTTCACTGGCTGTGCTGCGATGAGAACGCAGAGAAACATCCACATACTTGAGTGTAGAGTGTGTGTGTTTCTTTTTAAAATATAAAAATAATCTTTTTTCTGTCTTCAGGACAATTTCCCCTTTGACCCTCCGTTTGTACGTGTGGTTTCTCCTGTGCTTTCTGGAGGGTAAGACCACTTTTGAGGCTTTTTGTTTTGGGGTTATTCATCCTATCATTGGTATTGTAATGTATTTTGTTCATGACTTTATAAATCAAACTCATTTACATGTAGAAGTGATTATTCATACTAATGTATACATATCTCTTCATATTTATTCATGCATTATGTTTCTATATTACAAATCCATTGAACAGTACTAGCCAAACTCATTGGGTTCGATTATTTAGGAGTGTTGGGCAGAAGTTTGTTTGTAAATCTCATAACAGGTCAATCTAAAGGACCTGGTTAACTGTGGTGTTGTCCTCAGGTATGTTCTCGGCGGAGGAGCTCTGTGTATGGAGCTACTCACTAAACAGGTGCGTTTGTATTTACTACTCAAGATTCATTCACATTAATTTCTCAGACCTCCTTCTGCTCTCAGCTTAACCAAATGGGTCATAACATGTATTTATTTATATATGCAGTTTTCTCTTCCTGATGTCCAGTTGTTAAATGTTTTACATTGTGAAATCGACTGTCTGTTTTCAAAGAGCATCAAACTCTGATCTACAGCTACTGATTGATTCAGTCTTTAATATGACATGCGTTTGACTGAGAGTGTAATAGAGCTGTGTTTGTTTGGTGTCTGACGGTCATGTGGTTTGTTCTCAGGGCTGGAGCAGTGCCTATTCCATAGAGTCTGTCATCATGCAGATTAATGCCACTTTAGTCAAGGGAAAAGCAAGAGTTCAGTTTGGAGCCAATAAGGTAATCACACTTAAGAACGATAACTATAACGATAAAACTATTAGTGTTGTGCCGACAGACGATAATATCGACGATAGCCAGAGATATTGTCAAAAGCATCGGCGAAACCAATAGTATTATTTCAAACACTGACTTTCAAAAGCAACTTGTTTAACACTAAATTCTTCTCATTTTTTCACTGCGAATGGGCCACAAGAGAGGTATTAAGAAAACAAATAAAGACCGTTATCAGCTGTTATGTTGAAATATATCTCAGAGAGAGTATGTGTCAAAGCTTGCTCAGTTTTTACTTCCACTTTCTGTAGTGAATAATTGACTGTGGTTTGAGACTTCTTCACCTTGAACTCTTGCACAGAGTTTGTGTGATTTCCACCTGCTCGCTTTCACTGGTTTAAAACAATATTCCGATGTGACATTTTTCTTTACCACCAACTCCATCTTTCCTTGAAAAATGTGGGCAATGATTCAGATTTTGTGCGTGTCTTGATAATACAAGCAAATAAACAAGTAAATTAATGATCAAATAAATGCTTGAGTTAAAAAACCCAGTAACACTTTCTATGAAGACCATACTTATAATGAACTATAGCTCCAGTTATACTTATTTATAAGTAAGTATTAAAATTTTATATTTATAAACACTCATTAAGACCTATACTGCATTATAAGAACAGTTATAGTTACATTTATATTATTTTCATAATTACTTATTACTCATGCATTTTCTTTTTCAATGCATAAATGTTCATAATCCATTATATAGTGATTTATAAGTATTAATAAGTCAGTCGTATGGTTCCATTAATGTATTTATAAAGATGCAGCCTGCATCGCTATAATGCTGTTACATTATAGTTACAATGACTTTTTAGTAATTCAGATTTATGTCTGTCAAATAAGTGAATATTTTGTTATTAATAGCTGTGTTGTGTTCTAATAAATACTTACAATAATACAGTTACTGACCTCTATAAATGCATCATTGATGGCTTTAAGTAAAGTGAAAACAGAATGCAATTTTCCTTAAGAAATCATGAAGATGTGCTCATTATACATTTTAAGTTGTTTACTTGTGAGTGTAACTAATGAACAATAATTCCTGTAATAAAAATAATGGGGGGAAAAACAGAAATCATTAATACAAACAGTTGAAAAAATATCTTTTTTTTAGCAAAACACTGCAAAAAAACAAACAAACAAAACATATATATATATATATATACTTGATCATTTATAAATCAGTGTATAATGCATTATGACCATGTGCATTGAAAATACATTTAAAAATAATATAAATGTAACTATAACTGTTCTTATAATGCAGTATAGGTCTTAATGAGTCTTTTTACATATATTTATAGAATAGTAATACTTACTTATAAGTAAGTATAAATGGGGCTATAATTCATTATAAGCATGGTCTTCATAGAAAGTGTTACCAAAAACCCAAATGATAATATTGTGACGATAATATACAGTCACAATTACCTTTTGTATTTTTATTCTGTGGAAGAAACAAGCTTCTGTAGTTTGATGGGAGCAGTATTTGTCATGCACCTGTTTCTCGGATGCAAGTAGCTGTTTATATTTTTAAAATGTAACTTTTTAATCACACAATAGAGACTAGAATGAACATTTTCTGACATTTCTGGTTCGGTACTGAGTGTCCTGCTGCTGTCTGTGTTTCAGAATCAGTACAATCTTGCCAGAGCGCAGCAGTCGTATAAATCACTGGTGCAGATCCATGAGAAGAACGGTAAGAACTTTACAGTTTTACATCAACTAGCGTCTGGAAATGGTGTTCATGTTTAGATATTTCCCATTTTAATATCACAAAAACAACTGCACATAACATCCTCACAAAGTTTGCTAAAGATCATCGGATTGAACCAACAGGGCATCTTTATAGAAGAGTAATTTATACATTTTTAATTTTTTTTTATTTTTTATTTCCTACTGACATTTTCTGTTGCAGGTTATCTGTAATTACACATTTATACACACATACAGTGTACATTTATTAATTAACAACATGTACTTACTATATAGTAAGGTTTAGGGTTAATTGCTTGTAATTATGCATAATTTACTGTTGTTACTATAGTAGATACATGTAACGTGTAACAAGGACACTAAAATAAAGTCTTACCAAATTTTCTGCTAAAACAAGTTTATTTATTATTTTATTTTAAAATCATGATATTTTGTAATTAACAAACGAACTCACCAATATTTTTGGTCAAAAAGTGTGTTGATTTGTCTTTTAGAAGCATATATATCTGCTACAGATGTCTTTAGTAAGCTGTAAGCTAGCAGACATGGACTTTTTGATTTCATGGCTCGATCTGTTTTGTGGATGAAGTTCGCTGTGTAAATGTGTGTGTTCCTACAGGCTGGTACACACCTCCAAAAGAAGACGGCTAGACTGACCGATCCAAACATGGGCCGAGTATCTTGAGGTGGACATCTTTTTGTTTCTTGTTTTTTCTCCTCCCTCTTTTAAATCTCTCCGCCTCTTTTGTTCCTCATCACTTCCACTGGGTTGAAGAGGCTCGATTTGATCGAGTCCAGTTTGATCCACGTGAAAAGCCCGATTTTCCTTTATCATCTCAGATTATATCATTATTCCTGCGGTCCTGACGCCAACATCTCACGTCAACCTCCGAGAGAGCCGACACACGACGGAAAGTGATTTCTGACTAAACTGAAGTTTTTACCCGTGGACTGAAATGAACGCCACGATCCAGTAAACCTGTAAAGATGTGTTTGGAAGAATGAACGCTGACACCTACAGCAGGAACCTTCTGACCAAACATCTCAATATAGACGTACGGAGCTGACGGACACGTGATGACTACTGCTGTTTGTCCTGAATGGGGTTTGAAGTGTATAGTGACGCCATTCCTGCTGCAACAGGAAGCTTTCCCTCCTAATATGTTCAGCAGAACAGTCTGGGTTTGTAAAATTGTATTTACCAAGTTGTTTTAAGCCCCTTTGCCGTGCCGGGAAAGCTGGGAGGTGACCAATAATGCCTTAAAAAGGAGGAGAAAGGAAAAGAATGAGCAGAAGTTGATGTGTTTCTCTGTCCTGCTGTTCCTCCACGCCTTCGTCTCCAGTATTTCTGTTCAAAACCCATCTGTGCAATCTGACCGTGGGGAACGCAAGAAAACAGCCCTTCTGTAGTGTTCACATGGTTCCAATCGTACACACACTGACGCTTTGAGTTTGTCAGCATGTTCGGCTGAAACGTTTCTCTGATCGTTGATGTTTGGATGCCGTTGACGGGGTTTTAGCCTAAATTTCTGTTGAATGCACTGGGAAGGGTTCGGCTGTTTTCTTGATGGGACGATGTGAGCCGCTTCACTCTTTTTGTTTTGGTAAATTAAAATATAAATAATGCCACTCTGACATCAAGCCATAGATTGAATCTGTAGATTTTATTCCAGAAATCGCCCTCTACCCTCATCTTTCAGGATCAACTCAACCCTCTGATCGTTTCGAATGGGGAAATGTATGTTAAATACAGCTGATTCCAGATCAGTCTCAAGCGTCATTCATTGAAACGTGGAGCCGGTTTTGGGGAATATGTTTGCGATCCTCCGCCGCTGATGGCGAGGGTTCATTGAGTTATGCACTGTTAGCATGCTTTGGTTATATTGCGTTTTATTTTACTATTTTTTTTTTCCATTGTAAGTGTAATTTTGACCATGTACAGTACAATTTGTAAACTTGCATCAAGTTTATGAATAAAGAATTTTAAGAAATACATCGGTGTAATCTGTCCTGCTGTTTTAGGCCTTTAACTCACTGAAACAGACTGCATGGCTTTTCCTAAAAAGGTTTCAAAGATTTCAAAAGTGCTTTTATTTTTATTTTTATTGTTGCACTGATACTCAATTTCTCTGCAGATACCAATGACGTTTTCCCGCCTCCTTCTGATTGACAGGATATCGGCCCTCATCATTGGCTGTATTTATCGATGGCTGATAGTACAGATAATTGCTTTTATGTTGATTATTGGCTGATACATCGGTTCATCCCTAGTGACCAAAGTAAGAAAAAGTAAAGAAAGTGGGGAAAAAAAAAAAAAAAAAAGAAATAGTAACATTGTTATTTTATTATCAGGCAGTTGTGAGGCAAGGGAAATGCTAAACCAAAACTAAATGCATATTCTTTGTGCTTTAGATTAATTTTATGCAAGAGTACTTTGAAATTTTACATTACATTATGATTATAGCTTTTGTTTTGAATTGGATTTGATTTTTATATTTTCAGTTTTCATTTAAATTTTAAAGTTTTAGTAATTTTGTTGTTTGTCATTTGTATTAGTTTTGTTGTTGTTAATATGTCTGTATAGTTTGTGTGTGTGTGTGTGTGTGTGTGTGTGTGTGTGTGTGTGTGTGTGTGTTTTTATTTATTTTGCTACTTAAACCAAGAGAAAATGAAAAAATTTGCTTTGGCAACTAGCTGAAATAAAATATTTTTTTAATGCATTTTATTTTGAGTTCATGTTTATTTAATTTCAAGTACACTAAAAAATGCCACGTTACAAACGCAGTGATTGGGTTGTTTTAACCCAGCGGTTTGGGTTAAATGTTTGCTCAATCTGCTGGGTAGTTTTATTTAACCCAACTATTGTTTAAAAATTACTGTATGTCTGGCTTAAAATTAATCTAAAATGAAAATGAATATTAAAAATCAGACACATAATTACTAGAGGCAACAATAATAATCAAAAGGTGAACATTTATTAATAAGCAATTCAATAAATGTTTGTTTAATTGTTATTCATTAAACTTATTAATAAATGTTCAGTCATTAAACACATTAATAAATGTTCATTTATGTTAAGTTGGGGTTATTTTAAGAAAGCAATACAGTCATTTTTAAACAATATTTGAGTTAAATGAAACTACTCAGTAGGTTGCTCGAACATTTAACCCAATCACTGGGTTTGTCCATTTTTAACCCAGCATTTTTTTTAAAAGTGTAATAGAATTTTTATGGTTTTAGTTCAACAATAATAGATTTCCTGGACCTGCTGCTGTCATGCTTTATATGGACTCTTTTACATATTAAATGTACCAGATCAGCTGCTTGTATCTGTATGATTGTATGATGTCGTTTTACTTGCTTCACATGAATTAAGATGACTTTAAGCTCTAAATCCTGCTGGGATTAATGTGATTTTTGTGCTATTAATGAAGCAGGTGTTTGTGTCCAGCAGGTGGCAACATCAGCCCACACGACCGCATTATATCCTCACAGCTGCTGTCCGAGATTCACTTATTTTTTCATATCTGATTTTGTATTTCTAGTCAAGATGATCCCAATTAAGTTTCTCATGCTCACAAAGCAGTAAAAGCACTCATTTTGATGCATTGATGCTCCTGCTGCGTTCGATACGATGCTTTTAAGAGTTCTTCTGAGAAAGACTAATCAATCCCGCAGTCTGAATTCCTCTTTTATCAATAGTCTTCTTCAGGCTGACCACACTTTCTCTTTTGGAAATCACAGGACACAAATGCACTCGAGGTCTGCGTACAGACGCACAACAGATATGATGAAGCATCGAGTGGATTAAATCATGTTTCTGAATCTCTCTCGAGAAGGTTAATAGCCAATTGAAATAACCAATTATACGTGTGTTTGTTGTGGTCTGTGTTTCCGTCGCTGAGCCCGAGTGAAGGCCGTCTGTTAGCTATTTTTAAAGTTCCTGTTTCACAATAAATAAATAAGAATCTTTAGATAGCTGTTTAATAATGAGGATTTTGTTACAGAATAAATATGAAACCCAACTAAAGTGGTGCAATTGCAATCTGTGATCAGTTTGGCTGTCTTGTATCTGGTCTATCCGAGGTCAGAATGACACGACCTTGAGCTCTACGAGACTGACCGATGATAAACCGTCATTCATTCTGTCTGGACGGCATCTGAACCGCTGAGATATCAGACGGATGGTGAACCTGTGTCTGTGTGATAGCAAGAGCTGTAGTGCAGATCAGATAGAAATACAGCGCTTATTCCTGCCCTGTTCCATTTATATTGCTAAATTGAATTTCTATGTATGATATAAACTTAAGATAAGAGCAACTGGTCGTCATCTCTGGACAGACCGTCATGCTTATCTCAGACTGACAGTGTCTGCCACGAGATAAGGATTTTAGGTCTCTAAAGAGATGGTCTCTTCTGCTCAGCAAAGCTGCTTTTATTTGATAAAAAAAAATACAGTAAAAACAGTGAAATATTACTCCAATGTAAATCAGCTGTTTTCTATGTGAATATATAGTAAAGTGTAATTTATTCCTGTGATCAAAGCTGAATTCTCAGCATCATTACTCCAGTCTTCAGTGTCACATGATCCTTCAGAAATCATTCTGATATGATGATTTGATGATCAAGAAACATTTATGATTATTATCAATGTTGAAAACAGTTTCATATTTTTGTGTTTAAACTGATACATTTTATTTTATTAAAAGTTCAAAAGAACAGCATTTATTTGAAATATAATCTTTTGTAACATTATAAATGTCTTTAATGTCACTTTTGAACAATTTAATGTGTCCTTGATGAAAGAAAGTATTAATTTATTTCAAAAATCTCTTTTTGGGGTCATCCTCATTTGTAAACTATTAAAATACAGAAAATTACGGAATTAAAATTAAATTTAATAAATTAAAATGCGGAAGGTTTTCTGTTATTATTAGATTATACACTGAAAAAAACATTGGTATAGAAACCATTTTCACTCAGAAATTGATAATTTCACAATTACAAAGAAACTGCAAGTAATGTGAAGTTTCAAAGTAGAAAGCCTGAAATAGTATTTACTTGTAAAACACTCCAATAATCTTTGTTTTATTTACAACTCTGAAAAATCAATTACAGTATAGTATTTATTAGCATCTGAAGTCTATGAAATGTCGCCTTTTTAATAGTAAACATATATTTTAAAGGAACTGAATTCTCTGGACAGTGTCAGTAAAAATAGTTTGTATTTGTTGGCGAGCATGACTCGAGGCTAAAATATTCACTGAAGGAAAAGTTTGACAACAAGCCCCACTTTCCCCCAAGATTAATTTAACATTTTAGCAATTAATGTCATTTTTCAACATTTGTGGTTGTCATCGACGCCGGAGGCGGAAACACACTCATATCTGTCTGTCTCCTTCCTCAAAGAAAACAGAGGCTAATATTTTCATGTTTACCATAGTCAATATTTCATTTTCCACAGAGGATGGTTGCAATTACATGTATTATTTCAGTCAAAATTGCTTTAGTGTTTCTGGGCTGACAGAAACAAGACAAGGCGATGACAATCAAAATGAATTCATTAAAGCTGTCACATTGACCACTAAATCCCACTGAAGGCTGGAACAGACGTGATGTTTCTTCCTCCAAACGACTGCGACACCCTCTTTGTTTTCTGTTTAATTCTGATCATCTCATCATGATCTGAGCCCTAATTTATCAGACATCAACTGAAATCACATGACACTGATATTATATATAGAATTCAGAAACCATTGTTATTAGCGACACCAGTGGCCGTTAAGTGAACTGCAGCAGCAATTGTTTTAAAGTAGCCTATATTTGAGGCTATAGAGAGAAGGCAGAACATATATCTGGTACATCTTACTTACGTATCCTCATATAATTGTGAGGCTGTATAAACAGCATATAGTGAGGTTTAATCCCATCACTACCACCATGAGTATAATGTATATTTACCACATTCTGAACCATGATTACTCTGGTTCATATAACCAGCAGACATTGAGCTCTCCACATTCTCTGCTCTTTTAACTCAAGTGACATTTTCCCCTCCAGGAATGAATCTCATTTCACTACATTACAAATTAGCGAATCAGCATTTCCACAGCCACGTAATTGTGGCACGCAGCATCCAGGGAATGACCTTCTCAGGCATTTCAGCTTGTTGCTTTTCATAAATGTGCCTCGGATGTATTCATGGCTGGCCCGCTGAAGCTGACAGAATGCATACATTACTGTAAACGGCCGGCGGGGCAATTCAATTCCACTGGCTGGAAGTCAGTGTCGATATTAATGGCCCATCCATCTGTAATTCTGTTTGCGTTTAGAGAGTTTTTCCCAGGATCCCTTGAGCTAAAGAGGTCTGATGCTATTGAGATCATTTCAATGGTATTAAAAAGCTTTTTATTACTGTTATAAATGGGTTAGTGAATTTGTAAATGTTATGAATGTAGATATTTGGGTGTATGGGATGCTGGAAATGAATTACCAAGAAACAATCGGGATATCACAAGAAATAAGAGCATTACACCTAGTTAACCCTTGTGAAATAGAAGTACACTTACATATACTTTAAAAATGAGTATTTATTACAGAAATAATGTACTTTAAAAGATTATTTGAATGTAATGTTTCTGGATACTTAATTGCATGTTATTTACAATTAAATGAAAGTGTATTAACCCTTTCATGCATAGAGGTCACTACAGCTATTCAAAAAGCATTTTATTGCATATGCATGGGTTTTGATGGCATAGTTCCACATCAACCTCTACAGTCGACTCTAGTGCATCATCCTATACACTGCCAAGCCGTTGTATGTCGAAAAAGTAATGTGATTACATCATTTATGTGACTTGTAATGCATTACTTTACCCATTACATCGAAAAAGTAATCTGATTACATAACGCACGTTACTTGTAATGCATTACTTCACTCGTAACATCAAAAAAGTAATCTGATTACGTTATACATGTTACTTGTAATGTTACTTTACTCGTAACATCAAAAAGTAATCTGATTACATAATGCATGTTACTTGTAATGCGTTACTTTACTCCTTACATCAAAAAGTAATCTGATTACATTATGCATGTTACTTGTAATGCATTACCCCAACGCTGCTCATTTCAGATGAGATTGAAAACACCGGATCGCTAGGTTTTCTCAGAGGAGAGCTGTGGTAGAAATGTGTCCATCTTGAACATAATCAAAATTATCAGCTAATAAGGGTAAATCGACATACTCCGGTACACTGGAGGAGCATCTGAATTGGGTTTCCACAGTTTTACCTTGACAGGTTGTAGAGATCTCTAATATCAGAACATGAGGACGTGATTCCATCAAAGATACGCGAAGTTCAACTTCTATGAAGTTCAATTGCATTTGCAATATTTCACATTTATATTTTTTATATATATGTTATAGTTTTCACATGATTTTATATAATTTTATTGATTGGTTTGTGTTATCACTGTATTATGTTTAATCCAGTATCTCTTCAGTTTAAACCATAAACACATGCTGTCTACTCAAGTGGACATCTGGAAATCTCTTTGAAAAATATGTGTAAAAAAAAAAATTACATTTCAAATCTTGTTTTTCATGCCCTAAGAGCAATAAAAAAAAAAACACATAGGAAAAAAAATCCTGACTGAGGTTATCATAATTCATGCATGAAAGGGTTAAAGTAAAAGTTTTAATAAATAAATAATAAAAGCATACTTGTGTGTCAAGAAAATTCTAAAAAAGTGTGCCCTCTTTAAGTGCACTTACAGTAACTGACAGTACAGTATTAACTTCTTGTTTACTCAATATAGATCATAAAGCAATCCGTGTTCTGTGGTTCCGGAGCTGAATGTGAATCATTGAGATGAATGTGGAAACTAACGGATTGCTTTCTCTGTGTGTATTAGAATATGATAGACAGGTATAACAGCACTTCACATCACTGCGTAAACTGGATACTCTGTTCTTATTTCCCGCTAGACTACCACACGTAATGACTTTCCTCTGTCCTCACATGTGATTCTCACTGGGTTTTACCAGGTCGTCTTTTGAAAGAGTTCTGAGTGAATCTTCTGCCATAATTGTATTAATGTCCCTTATTCCATCAATCTTCCACCGATGTCAACTGGAGTCCAGCCGGAGGGATCTGATGTGTGCGATCCGACTCACTTTTGCCATGATCTGACTCCTCGGATCAGGTTCTCACTTATGCACTTTATGGCCTTTTATTACCCACAATGCATCTCTGGTTTCAGGGAAAATGGGCTGGCATCCGGGAGCAACGGCAAGCTGAAGGAACCGCAGATAAACCACAGAAATACAGCTAAGTGCTCAAAAATGGACTGTTGCAGTGTGTGTGTGTGTGTGTGTGAGGATGAAGAATGAGACGCTGCCGACCGCAGATATTGAACGAGAGTGACAACAATCAGTCATAAAACCTGATGTGTGTCTAAAAGCTCTGGTAACGTGAATAAATATCTCTGTCTTCAGTCTCCGAGCGGATCTAGTTCTTATAAGTGATGTCATCATCATCATCTCTTTCCCCTCCTCATCACTGAACATTAACACATTAACAGTAATAAATGAGCAAATCCATTACAGGAGACTCTGCATATAGATAGCCTACTTATGAGAGCCACCGCTCATTAGCATAACCTGCAGGGGTGGCTGGGTAATTATGAATCCAGACTATGAAGCTAGACCTGGTTTTAATGTGGTCAGTGTCCAATTACATGTCTGCACGTCCACTGAGAAAAAGAAGATATGGTCTTTGACCGAGTCCCCTGGCTATTTGTACACCCTCGTGAAAAAGAAGTGCACTCATCATTACAAATGTATTTAAATAAATGACATTAAATATACTTATTTGGTTATTGATAATTTAGTTTACCATCAATGCTTTTCAGTATATTCAGCAGTAACTTTAATCATATTTCAAAGACAATAGAAGTAACTAAAAAATCACATATAAAGATGTACTGAAGTCCTACTTAAGTGGGTCAAAAGCTCTAAATTTCATATATTATATAAACTATAATACTAATGGTAAATAACATGCAATTAAGTATCAAAAAACTTATGTCCACCATCAGACAAACATTAAATCATTAGAATTGACCACCATTAAATATTAATGTGGTCATGAACTGCACTGTTTTATTGTTTTATAATGTTTCCTGTGATGCACTTATAATGTTAGTATGCTTTTTACATCAAAAATTGTCATAATTTAGAAATAAAAGATATTTTTCCTACCCTGATTTTATCCTCTGATTTGAACGCTCTGTTTTAAGGGGCGTGTCTGCTGTGAGACTTCAGTGTACACGCCCACTGCTGTGATTGGCTGACATCTTTGCATATGAAATAGCTCAGTATTACTCTCTCGAAAACTTTTAGCACATTTTCACTATTACAGCTCTCAAGGTTTACTAATTGTGAAAAGTGTTGATTATAGCATTATATTTAGATTGTGGCATGAAAGGTTGCAGTGATGAACATTGTAGTTGATCACAGACGTGTTGTTGAGCTCATGAAAGCAGTGTTTCAATTTCTGCACACTAACAAAGGCTTTCATCATAACTAACAGTGCAAACGCAATATAACTAAGAGATTCATTGAATAAAACGGGAGTTTTGGCTCAAGTCCAGAACTCAGTCACTGATAAACTCGCGCTGTTTGATTGACAGCTCCAACAATTGTAAAGGGAGCGTTCTTTGATCGCTTTCTATATATAATTTAATCACTGTTTAAATAACAGATTATTTTCATCCTACTAAGAGAAACAAGGTGAAGTTGAGTGTTTAGTCACTGGTTTGATTTACTGAAACACAGACAAAGATCATCTGACTGTACATCAATCATTAATATCAGATCAGGCATTAGAATGAACACAGTTACTGACATGTTGTTGCATTACTGTCGAGTCCATATCTTAAAAGTCTGTTTGTAAAGCCTGCGCCAAAATGCAATTGATTTACCAAAGAATCCGCAGTGAAATGTACCGAATACAAATAAATAAAGCTCAACTGAGACATTCACATTGTTGAAAATAAATAACCATATTCCTGCATTAGGATCCTTTGAAAGGTAATGTTATTTTAGTCCTGTATTGCTCTTCTCTCCTCCTCATCTCACTAACACACCAGTGGGCGGGGCTAACGCTGCAATGATGAAGTAGGCGTTGATTTCTTCTGCAGAGGCGGAGCTTCACCTATCTATATACACATTCCAGGATCAGCTGTTCGCTGGGTCTGGTGTCAATAAAAGCTTTTATTGGAGTAACAAGGAAGTTTTCAGTTCTGAAAACAGGATATTCTTATAGTATGATGAGCTCTCTATAAAGTTCAAGAAAAAGTTGATTTCTCAGTTCATGACCTCTTTAACAGTGAAATTAGCATTTTTTGGTCCTGTAATATGTGAAGGCCACTGTACGTAAACCGTTTGCAGGTTGATTTCCCTGAGAAGTGTAAACACTGTGTTATTACACTGAAAAGTCCCCCAACAATAGCACTGAATTAACCAGCTCTTGCCTGATTACAGCCACTACAGTTATATTTACGTCACGTTCATCAAAGCCTGCGTCCGGTCAGCTCACAGCAGGACTCAGATCTCCATCTGTTGAGATCATGTCAGAGCTCGGTCACGGTTCACGTCATTGGACTGGGATAATAAGCAATCCGTTTTTACAGAACGGTCACGCGTGCAGCGCAAGATAAGTCAAACACTTCATTATGGAAATGACTATGGAAAGGTCCTGTAGTGTGTTGTTTCCACTCTCACTACACTCGTTTAGACTACACGCTGTCAAAACATGTGTGATTTTAAAGTCGGCGTGAAATAACGGCATGTTATCTGTGTTATTGTGAACAATAAATTACATTTATGCATTTGGTAGACGCTTTTATCCCAAGTAACTTACATTGCGTTCAAGATGTATATCAGTTCATGCGTTCCCTGGGAATCAAACCCATAACCTTGGTGTTGCGTTGCAGTTTCCAAAAAAAAAAAATAGAAAAGAAAAAGAAATGGCTCTGACTCCATCTGTGAAATTGGTTGCTTGATGAATTTGGCTAACTGTTGTGGATTACATTTACTTGTCTCTCGGTTTATGACGGGCAGAGACACTTGACATTCAGCTGTGGACATCATGAGTGCTTTAGGAAATGCATTGGCAAGACTCAGACGATAAAACATAAATCCCGCTTTCAAAAGCCTCGCTTTGATGTCGGCCTGTCGTCATGGAAGCACAGCTTGATATTTCCAGCAACACCATGGATGCGTGCATGAATGCAGAGAAATGGAGATGAAACATCACTCGACTGATTGTTTTAAATAGACGCCCTGTTGACATGTGAGATAGGAGCCTCCTTTAACAAGCTCCCTCCGCCATGAAAACCCTCATTCTTCTGCTTCATGCTCTCATTCTGGCTGTAATCATTGCAGAAAGGTTTCGGCCCAATCAGGCTGGTCACTGAGGGAGGCTCGCAGGCGCAAGAAAAGCAATTTAAATCAAGAAGCGAGCTGTCGCCTATCTAATCTGTTCTTCCTTCCTCCGTAACTTTCCCCACAGCTGATGCTTCACTAGGACTTTGTGAGCTGTAACTTCTAGTTGTTTTCTTTTCCACTGGCCACCAGCGAACACTAATTAACTGTTAATGAATCCCTGTGGAGTAAAGCATAATGGAAAACCTGGGAAAAAAGATGCTGAGCTTGAACTCTCAGTGTTAATACAGCTGCCAGGCCTCTATCAGTCACTACAGCAGGGCAGGGACAGAGACCTCAGGCTTCAGGTGCTTTTCTCTGTAATGAACACTTGACTGGACCCTCATATGTGTTCAGCCAGAGTTGTGTGTCACTTTGCATTGAAAATGGCTTTTAAATTGCCTTTTGAATTTGCATTGAATTTGAATTCTGTCCTAGCAAACAGGATGCAGATTTTGAATTGAGTGGCTGTGATTTTGGATTGATTTGGTTGCGAGTGCAGTGCACTTGCAGAGAGACTCCGCCCACTCTCTCTTCTGATTGGCTGTGATTTTGGATTGATTTGGTTATGAGTGCAGTGCGCTTGCAGAGAGACTCCGCCCACTCTCTCTTCTGATTGACTGTAATTTTGGATTGATTTGGATGCAAGTGCAGTGCGTTTGCAGAGAGACTCCGCCCTCACGATCTTCTGATTGGCTGTAATTTTGGATTGATTTGGTTATGAGTGCAGTGCGCTTGCAGAGAGACTCCGCCCACTCTCTCTTCTGATTGGCTGTGATTTTGGATTGATTTGGTTGCGAGTGCAGTGCACTTGCAGAGAGACTCCGCCCACTCTCTCTTCTGATTGGCTGTGATTTTGGATTGATTTGGTTATGAGTGCAGTGCGCTTGCAGAGAGACTCCGCCCACTCTCTCTTCTGATTGACTGTAATTTTGGATTGATTTGGATGCAAGTGCAGTGCGTTTGCAGAGAGACTCCGCCCTCACGATCTTCTGATTGGCTGTAATTTTGGATTGATTTGGTTATGAGTGCAGTGCGCTTGCAGAGAGACTCCGCCCACTCTCTCTTCTGATTGGCTGTGATTTTGGATTGATTTGGTTATGAGTGCAGTGCGGTTGCAGAGAGACTCCGCCCACTGTCTCTTCTAATTGGCTGTAATTTTGGATTGATTTGGTTATGAGTGCAGTGAGCTTGCAGAGAGACTCCGCCCACTCTCTCTTCTGACTGGCTGTAATTTTGGATTGATTTGGATGCGATTGCAGTGCGGTTGCAGAGAGACTCCGCCCACTGTCTCTTCTAATTGGCTGTAATTTTGGATTGATTTGGTTATGAGTGCAGTGAGCTTGCAGAGAGACTCCGCCCACTCTCTCTTCTGACTGGCTGTAATTTTGGATTGATTTGGATGCGATTGCAGTGCATTTGCAGAGAGACTCCGCCCACTCTCTCTTCTGATTGGCTGTAATTTTGGATTGATTTGGTTGCGAGTGCAGTGCGCTTGCAGAGAGACTCCGCCCACTCTCTCTTCTGACTGGCTGTAATTTTGGATTGATTTGGTTATGAGTGCAGTGAGCTTGCAGAGAGACTCCGCCCACTCTCTCTTCTGACTGGCTGTAATTTTGGATTGATTTGGATGCGATTGCAGTGCATTTGCAGAGAGACTCCGCCCACTGTCTCTTCTAATTGGCTGTAATTTTGGATTGATTTGGTTATGAGTGCAGTGAGCTTGCAGAGAGACTCCGCCCACTCTCTCTTCTGACTGGCTGTAATTTTGGATTGATTTGGATGCGATTGCAGTGCATTTGCAGAGAGACTCCGCCCACTCTCTCTTCTGACTGGCTGTAATTTTGGATTGATTTGGTTATGAGTGCAGTGCGCTTGCAGAGAGACTCCGCCCACTCTCTCTTCTGATTGACTGTAATTTTGGATTGATTTGGTTGCGAGTGCAGTGCATTTGCAGAGAGACTCCGCCCACTGTCTCTTCTAATTGGCTGTAATTTTGGATTGATTTGGTTATGAGTGCAGTGAGCTTGCAGAGAGACTCCGCCCACTCTCTCTTCTGACTGGCTGTAATTTTGGATTGATTTGGATGCGATTGCAGTGCGGTTGCAGAGAGACTCCGCCCACTGTCTCTTCTAATTGGCTGTAATTTTGGATTGATTTGGTTATGAGTGCAGTGAGCTTGCAGAGAGACTCCGCCCACTCTCTCTTCTGACTGGCTGTAATTTTGGATTGATTTGGATGCGATTGCAGTGCATTTGCAGAGAGACTCCGCCCACTCTCTCTTCTGATTGGCTGTAATTTTGGATTGATTTGGTTGCGAGTGCAGTGCGCTTGCAGAGAGACTCCGCCCACTCTCTCTTCTGACTGGCTGTAATTTTGGATTGATTTGGTTATGAGTGCAGTGAGCTTGCAGAGAGACTCCGCCCACTCTCTCTTCTGACTGGCTGTAATTTTGGATTGATTTGGATGCGATTGCAGTGCATTTGCAGAGAGACTCCACCCACACTCTCTTTTGATTGGCTGTAATTTTGGATTGATTTGGTTGCGATTGCAGTGCGGTTGCAGATAGACTCCGCCCACTCTCTCTTCTGATTGGCTGTAATTTTGGATTGATTTGGTTGCGAGTGCAGTGCGCTTGCAGAGAGACTCCGCCCACTCTCTCTTCTGACTGGCTGTAATTTTGGATTGATTTGGATGCGATTGCAGTGCATTTGCAGAGAGACTCCGCCCACTCTCTCTTCTGACTAGCTGTAATTTTGGATTGATTTGGATGCGATTGCAGTGCATTTGCAGAGAGACTCCACCCACACTCTCTTTTGATTGGCTGTAATTTTGGATTGATTTGGTTGCGATTGCAGTGCGGTTGCAGAGAGACTCCGCCCACTCTCTCTTCTGACTGGCTGTAATTTTGGATTGATTTGGATGCGAGTGCAGTGCGCTTGCCAGAATGGGAGAACATTCCCTGTTAGCTTGGAATCTGTACATCACAATACAGAAAAAAATTGCTACTTCCATTACATCACAAACGAAATTTCTGATTTTTGCCCAGAGCTGCTTAAAAAGCGCTGTCAAAGTTGTGCTGAATGATCGCTGTGTATGTTAAAGCTCCCGACAAATCAAATGTTTCCTCAGTAGTTCTACCTGATAGTATTTAAATAAAGGATTAGGAGAAACTCTCTGCATCCCTCACAGATGTTTGCGTGTGCAGTGCATGCTTTTAAGAGCGCATAGCAAGAGGGCCTTTAATAATACACTGTATATATCTATTGTAATGCTGTCAGCCCTCAGCGTGCAGCGAAACACCATGCCTGTGTCCCGGCCCATCTGTCTCTGAGCTGCCTGTAGGCGCTGGAGCATGCAGCTCTCTATATAGGGGGCTTCTTCCCCGCAGAAGATATATATGCCCTCAAGAAAGACAAAAGGAGAGAGAGAGAGATGGCCTGCAGTGTCCTGATGAACCCTATTGAAAAGGTCTGGAGGGAGGCTTGTGTGCTTAATAGGATTGCTTCAGTTCTCTAGGTGTGATTCCCACAGAAGAGGAGAAACGCTGAATGATGTGCTGATTGATGATCCTGCTGCACACATTCCTCAGCGGATGCTTCCGGGCTACTCCATTTGAAAGCATAATTCATACGTATGTGGAAATTAGGTGTCTCGGCCTGGGACGCTTGGAGAAAACTAATAGAGGATATGACATGTTTTATGGACAAGTGAAAGTGAGGCAAGAGTCTTCATCTATTAAGATGAAGGGTTGTGAATGAATATGGAGCATTTCTGCATCAGCATGATTGGAAGTTATGAAGGAAAAGAAGAAATACTGAAGCAGTTCAGGTTCAGTCAAGGTGAATGTGGAGGAATAAACTTGCACATAAGAGTCACATCTTGAGGAGTCAGGCCTTCTTTGATCTTTTGAGGTAAAAGAGCCTGATGTTTAATGTAAATATATAGTTGCTTTCAGAATGCAAAAGTAATTTGTGCGCACTCACATGTACTGTATTGAATGTGTAGCATAGTATTTTCTATTTTATGAACTAAACATGGACCACAAGGGGGAAAAATTGAGAAAGTAAGACACGACACTGCCTTTTTAAAGTGTATCCTTCCCTTATTTGTTTGGTGAATGATTGATCAGGGCCACCTAACATTTCCTTCCTTTCCTCATACTCATATAAACATGTTGATTCGGGTGCAGTGGGAAACCTGGGAAAGTAAACACTCACACTTCACCTGTGCTGATAAGATGCTTATCCGGAGCGCTGGCTGCTGTTTATCTGGTGTGCTGTTAGCCTTTAGCCTCCACAGCTTCACAGTCATCCTTCATAATCAACTACAGCAGCTCTCACACTGGATATTTACAGTAATGCACCCTTACAATGCTGCACTGTGATTCAGCTCATGTTAATACTGCGATCATGTTAATGCAAATATATCACACTGGACACATCACATTCTCTGACCGAACCGCGCTGCATGTGCTCATGTCGCAGATGGATGGCGTGTAACGCTCAAAGAGACACACTTCAGGTAACAGTTTTAGAAACACTGGAAAGAGTTTTTAGTTCGCATTTCTGAAGTCGTAATTGTCCCACATTAGACATTTGAAGGCAAAAAAAGGAAGCAACAATCCTACTACATTTACTTTTTAAAGGGGACATCTGACTTTTTCTGTGTTTAAGTGCCATACGGGTTTTGCACAAAAGATTAACATGACGGCACATGCTAGTCGATGAGTTGAATCAACATAAATTTATCCACTAACCATTCAGAAACGTCTAAAAGTTGTAACTTCTTCCTGAGTCTCTCCATCAGTGTCGACTCCGGTTTGAACAATGTAAGGCTGAACACCGTTACTGACAATCCTCATTTTGGCTGCGTGAGATTCTCCAGCTTTGTTGTTGTTGAGCGACCGAAGCACGAGCTGTTAAAGCTCCGCCCTCTCCTGGAAAGGGGGCGGAAGCAGCAGCTCATTTGCATTTAAAGGGACACACACAAAAACGGCGTGTTTTTGCTCACACCCAAATAGAGGCAAATTTGACAAGCTATAATAAATGATCTGTGGGGTATTTTGAGCTGAAACTTCACACACAAATTCTGGGGACACCAGAGACTTATATTACATCTTGTGAAAGGTTTTTGTATGACATCTCTATTATTGTCATTATAGCATTTCTATAACACTCCCACTACATCACAATACTGCTGTCTTAAAGACACAGTTACATTTCCAAAAGGTTTTTTTTTTTTTTTTTTGCATTAAAACAAATTGAATGATAATAAGCGTCGAATGAGTTGCATCTTGCATTGTTGCATATGAAAAAAATGGCCTTTTTGTCTCCCGTTTGATGCCATAAATCAGAGTAAACTGTATAGACATTCACATTGTGATATAGATTGTAGTAGGCCTATGTGGATAATCAGATTTTCTTTAAGGCTTCACCGTCTGCTCTTCTTCCTCCAGCGGTTCTCAGTAATGCATCTCTCTCTCTCTCTCTCTCTCTCTCTCTCTCTCTCTCTCTCTCTCTCTGTGGTCCAGATGCTGGCCTTCATTAAAACATGGCAGAGCACTTCATCAGTCCCAGCACGCTTCCCTTCATCCCTCCATCCTCTCTCTCATCCACCTTCTCTTTCTCCGTCAGCATTATAGTGACGTGACAGATTGAGGAGCTCCTTCCTCTTCTTTTTTAATGTTTGCTTCCCTATTGGTTTTCAGTATCTTCTCCTCCATTAACTCATTACACACAATGTTTTGTCATGAGGATCAAGCTGTAGTCCATATGCCTCTATATTCGCTTCTATATTCTTCTGAAGCTTCATGTTAGAAATAAAATGAAGTCTTTCTTCCTTTAAGAGCCCTTGGGTTCTTGCCGATGTTGGGAGCGGGTGGAGGTGATGTGTTTCCAGGTCAGCTCTAACACAGATCCGTGACCTCGGGGTCAATCCACCAGAGTCACTGAACGTTCGAGTGCTGTACAGATCTACGGCTACGACAGTGAGCAATTTGGCATTTCATGGTCAGGACCATTTGCTTTTCTCTCCATCTAAACTCATATTAAGTTTTTTTTTTCTTCCTGAGAGATTGATGACACAAATATTGTACATCTAAAGTGGTTCTGCATGACTTGCCCTCTCCCTCTCTCTCTCTCTCTCCCTCTCTCTCTCCTTCCCCAGGCTCCTTGTAGAACAACAGTGACAATAAAAGTAAATTCAGTTTCTTTGTTCTTCACCTGTGAATCTCAGTAAGACTGATAGTTGACTTTTGCACGATTGGCTGGTTTTTCAATCGATCTGCAACACAATAACGCCGCTCTGCATCTGTGACACGGACACAACACACTCTTATGTGGAAATATTTCTCTTTCTCATGTACGTTTTCTTCAACAAAAGCTCAATCTCAGGAGCGAGCCATTAAGGTTTCAGGTCATCAGTTCTCTCTCTTTCATCTCTCACTCATCCCTCATAGTTTATTGAATATATATCCAGAATGAATCATTATCCAGCTGTAGGTCATCTGTTCGTTCAGTCGAGCATATGTGCCTTTATTCATGGTGATCAAGTCAGAAATGTACCTCGATATGCATCAAATATTTGTCCCCTATTGTTGATTCAGACCCAAAGGACACTTGTACCAGTTGTTATTTTATATTTTTTTATAGTGTCATTTTTCCCCATATTTTTTCTGTCATCAAAGTAAGGTTAACAACAGAGAAAACGAACGATTCATTCAAGAATCACCACTGCAAATGTCTCTACTCACCTGCTATTGTGTCTGTTCCTGCCGTTCACACAATAAACGTACCTGTTGTTGATTTTACACCTGTCGCCATCATTGTGTCCGTGCCGTGCCGCGACAGAGTGGATCTGTTATGATTTACAAATCTTGTCAAGCATGAAAAAGAAACAACTTGCTGATGTGAAGTGACAGGAGAACTGTTGAAGACCAAAACTGTCACTTCCTTTTTATTATGTCATTTAAAATGTTCGCTATTATTAAGTAAATAATAAATGATGTGACGGGTGGAAATCAAAACTCACTTGTTTTTGAAAGCACTTAATAGCTGATGTTTTGTGTTCAGATAGCCCTCATCTCGAAGGGTCAAAAACATGATGTTCTGTGTATTTCATGGCTTAAAATAGTAGTATGCCATCACATGCTCCGTAACCATATAAAAGCATCTCGCGGTCGATCCATCAATATCTGCCACCTTGTTTGCTGGAAATGTTTTTTGTTTTAGTATTTATGAGCTGCACGGTAGAAGCGAAACACTGAAAAATGTATTTGCTGTCGGGTGAAATTAGGTGCCAGAAGGCTTTTCAATTAGCTGCATTTCATGTGTCACTTTGCATCAGGACGAGAGCAGAGCGAATGTGTGTGCTGCTGTGAGAGAAGGATGAGAAATAGACAAACGCTGAGACGCATGCGTAAACATGTACGCGCTCACACCTGGAATCTGAGGGCATTTGCTGCGTTCAGACCGTGTCGTAATTACCCTAATTTTGAGACGACAACACTATCAACGCCTAATGAATCTGGTCAGGTGGTACAAGTGAGAGCTCTCCGAAAATTCCCAGGTTACAAGTTGTAATTACGAGTTCTACAAGGACATGAACGCTTTTTACAAGTTGGAATCTTGTAATTACGGCAATTGCGGCATGCTGCAAACTCACAACAACGATAGTCCCGTGCACAGAGGGACTGAATGTGATGATGCTTAAGTGTCCTAATATTTGTATTTTTGCATGTTTTTGTGGCTCCATCAGCATTGTCATTACATTAATTTCCTGCGAGCACTAGTGCCACCAAACAGAACTGCAAACATACTGACTGATTTAAAAAAAAAGCATCAAAATTTGGTGGAGCCAGTGTGGTTCTTTCCAGCTGAATCGCCATCTAACACAGCTTTATACTTTATTACGACAACGGAAGAGCTTTTGGGAAACATGTGAAGTGAATCTAAGAGCACGAGAAGTGCTGTGATCAGCTGCTGCCTGAAATAATGACGTTATGCCAGATGAGTTACGCTCGCAAATGGGCTTTCAGGTCAGATTAGAGTCCTGATGCCATGACTTTAGTTAATTGGAAATGTTGCAGTAGCACATTTATGAGCTTACACTATATTGTGATCAGATTTGACGCTGAATATTGGCACAGTTGCATGAGGTATTACATCACCAGACTCAAATGCACAGACACATACAAAAACAATTTCTTTGGTGCAATAAAGCCAGCCCTGACTGATCAATAAATGCCTCTTGAGCCATAGCTCTAAAATCACTGTTTCTTTGATGAGAAACTCTTTTTTTCTGTCCCATTATTGATTGACTGAATGAATGTCAAGTCTGTGTTTTATAATAACTTGATAACTGCTGTCTCAGAGCCTGCCCTTTTTGCTGTAAAACTCATTTATTTCAGATATAATCCTCTGACTGACTCAAACCAAACCAGACTGATAAGTCACATGATATCGGCCAATATGGCAGATTTTAACTTGTGCACTTCGGTCCTGCTGTTGAAATAGCCAATAGCTTTTATCTGTGATGTCTATGACAACACTGATTGGCTGATGCACAACAACACATATATTTATATTTATTTATGAAGCAGAATTCCAGACAGGCTGTCAGTCAGTGGTGGGGATTGGTTTCTCCATCAATTACATCGTTCCACCAGTAGGTGGCGACAAGTGAGTGAATCACTGAATCATCCATTCAACCAATTAGACATTACATGTGAATTGGTAGTAAAACATAAAGGATTTTACTAATATTGCTAATGAATTGGTAGATTTTATTGGTGCAGAGATATGCAGGTGCTACACCCTACAGTCTCGTGGACTTAACGGACACGCGCACACAGCGGCCAAGTAAGTCCACAAGACAGAAAGTTCACATGAAGTGCGCCATTTGGGATGCATCCTATGTAGTAAGTGTGTAAAAATTGGGTAATCAAAGTTCTACATACTTGTGGTCTTCGTGCCCACTCGAACACTTGGGTGAATGACAGGAAATACATCATGTAGTAGGTTTGGGTGTATTGGAACAGGGCCGCCGCCTGAGTGAGTCACTGAATCATTTACTCAACAGATTCATTTTTTGAACCGTTGTATGTAAATGCTGCTTTCTTGTTACTCCAATAACTTCTCAGAAATGGTCCAGACTGTTGCAGAATGGATGTATGACACCCCTGAGGTTATGCTGATCAGTGTTGATTAATCTAGTACAATGTGGTCACCACCGGCACACCATCATGCATGCAGATGACCATCATCACTGTATGTTGGTCGTGGTCTTCAATATCTTCCCGTTCTCGCCCTCCCCATCTTCGTGTCTTTCTGAGGACTCTGTATAAAATTGATTATCCTCCTCGCAGTTCAGTCTTAAAAGTCACTTTGGGATTAGCAACACGGAGAAGCTCTCGCAGCCGGGACTTTAAATTGATTATAAAAATGCCAGAGTTTGTGACATTGCTCCGTCCTGAGGGAGAGACTCTGGGAGAGTGAGGCGGGCATGCAGCTTTTACAGCGGCTGTGAAGGTCTGCTCTCTCTGGAGGGAAGACGCTGTTAAGACAATTTAGAGAGCGCTGGACTGCTGCGCTCACGGCTGCGTCTCACCCCATCGATTGCGCTGTTGACCTACTTAATGCGGCGTCTACCTGCGCTGCTGCTCACGGGGGCAGCCGAGAGAAACGCACTGCTGTCGGGAATGACAATGCGGAGGCTCCCGGAGCTCCGGTGCTGCTGTAAACTCTCATTAATGTGCACAGATTGAGTGGAAATCTCACAGGGAGCGTCAAACAATTATTTAAACATGCACAACATGTTTTTAATAATAAAGCTCAAACGGAGAGAAGCCTACTCTAAAGTCAAATCTGATCGGGCCACGCTCAGCCTCATAAAATAATAGAGGATATAGTGAAAAATGAAGACAGATTTTGTTTGTTTGTTTGTTTTGTTATGAAGGTCACATTGAAACTTGGCAACTTTCTTTTTCATTCCTTCATCATTTATTTTTCATCATGTGCTGCTTATAGATTTTATTGATTTACCCAAACCTTCAAGTTTGAAACTATGAAAATCAATATAGGAAAATCTATTCTGATAATAAGCGTTTAAAGCTACGATTAAATAGAGTGAAATAAACACAAACAATTTAAATATTTATTGTATGCAAATATTTATATTATATATACCAAACCATATGATTCAGTTTCACTTGTATCAAAGAATGTCCACAGTTGCTGTGAAGATACTAAAGAGAGAAAGAAGAGGATGAAAAGGAGCTCCTGGGATGGAAGACAGGAAGATGATGGAGGAGAAATATGTAGAGGAGATCATGCAATACAAAATTCATATATCTCATATCGCGTTCGATTGCACTCTGTCTGCTCTAAATGTTAGTGACACTTTAATGCGAGGGGCACTGAACAACATGTCACGCCTGCATGACTAATAACAACCCGTTCATATGAGAAACACACAGCTCACAGGGAACGTTCTCGGGACGTTCTGGCAACGTTCTCTGAAAGTTATGAACAAGCGTTCTTCCAGTAATGTTCAAAGTTATGTGGTCTTTAATAATGCTCTCAAAACATTAGCACTAAAACATTATTCATCGTTTATGGAATGCTTTTTCTGAACTGTTTTAGATGTTCCTCTAACGTTTTATAAATGTTGCTACTTGTTTCAGAACATTCAGAGAACATTCAAAAGTAACATTCCCATAATGTGTGAAGAATGATACAATGAAATGTTCCCTTAATGTTCACATAACCAAGAAAAAATGCTCTTAAAACATTTAAAAAACTGGACATTTTGAAAGTTCAGAATGTTTAATTTTCATAACTTAATGGGAATATTGGGAAAACATTCTTAGAACATATTAAACACATTTTCATACTCACACACTCTCCCTATTTTCTTTATTTTGGTTAATTCTGTTCAATAACGAAAGATTCAGTGTTTAAAAGCAATGGTGAATCATTCATTTGAGCACTGAAGAATGAAAATCATGGGAACATACAAATTAATGTTCATAATTTAGATTTCATTAGGCCATTTCACTGTGTATGAAGTCCAAATAAACATTATTGAAAAACAGCTCTGCAATAAAGCTGCGGATACAGTGAAATGAAAAACGCAGCATTCTGACCCAAAAAATAGATTGTTACTGGAATATCTTCCCTATTAATGTTTCATTTAACGTTATTTGAATTTTTAAATGGTTTTTTTTTTTCAGCTATCTGAACATTAATGGAACATTCCATTTCATCATTCATCAAACATTAAGGGAACGTTACTTTTGAATGTTCTCTGAACGTTCTGAAACAAGAAGTAACATTTAAAAAATATTAGATGAACGATTCAGAAAAGAAGTTCCATGTTTTAGTGCTAACATTTGAGAATATTGAAGACCAGATAACTTTGAATGAATGTTCTATTAACGTTACTGGAATAACATTTGTTCATAACTTTGAGAGAACCTTGCCAGAACATTCTGAGAACGTTCCCTAGCTGAGTCGTTGGAAAATGAAAGTTGTCACTGGAAAAGTAAATACATCAGCTTCAATAAAATTCATCCAGACAATCAGCTGCAACAAACCACTGTAGATCTCTCTGTCAACACTTTATAACCACACATCATGAACTACAAGACTTCTTCAGACCTTTAAAAATCCCCCTGGACTGCTCCAGACCGCTTGAGACCGCAGTAACACACACATAGACCTGTGGCGTTTCTCTGATGTTGACGTCTGAATTGAAGTCTCTCCATCAACACAAGTGACCTTTAGTCAGGAGGAAGCAGGTGTATTGACCGATCACGATATTCCTCTGCCTCTAATCCCGAGTCAACACCATTTCCCACCCGTCCGTCCTGCGTATTTACCCAGTAAACACTCACTTAAGCCGGGTCATTTACCGTCCTCCTCACACACACAAACACCGGCCTGTTTGAATCAGTGGCTCACCTCACGCTCCTTTGTTTCTCAAAGCATAATGTGAAGCTCCGGCGCAGTTAAACGGAACGTCCTTGAGCGTCTGCTTTGAAACAGACTGCAGATGTATTGATTCTCTGCAGTGTGGAGGGGTTTATGCTGTAGACAGACTATATGGAGGGTTTGAATAGGGCCGTAAGGCTCTGGCAGGTTTACTTCCTTCTCTAGACAGGTAATATTGGGGAAATGAGATGCAGGACCTTTCCTGTCCGTTCCAGTCTTTCTCTTTGTTTGCTGGATCCATTATGGGTGACACTGCATTCTGGATACATAAAGCTCTCACACATTTACTGCTTTCTCTGCACTCAAACTCAGACCCGTATGTGACCAGACAGTTTCACAGAGTTCCAGAACTTTATCTCAGCTGGACAGAATTGACCTGTGAAGAAAACCATCAACTGTGGCGGCGCGAGCGAAGACCGATGGCTGCAGTGTGGGATCAGGCCTCCGACAGACATTTGACTGAAATAAAATGAGCATTAAAATATTAAAAAGGGCAAAATCGTCCCTGGGGAATATGATGATAAATGAAATTGGGGCATGTTCGGTCCAGTTAGTGCAGTCACTGACCAAAGTAAACCCTTGTGAAAAAAGAAGCACACTTCAGCATATTTATTACAGAAATAATATACTTTAAAGTAATATTAAGTGCCAAATGAATTTTTTCAGACACTTAATTGCATTGTATTTACAATTAAAATACATTTATATTAAATGCAATTAGAGTATATTTTACCCATTGTGCTTCTATTGTCTTTGAAATATTACTGTGAATTTACTGACAAACATTGACGGTAAACCAAAATATCAATATCAATATACATATAATTAATGTAATTTATTTAAATGCATGTGTAATGATGAAGTTGGAATTTAGTGCATTTAAAATATATTAACTTTAAATCTAATATCAAGTAACAATACCATTAAAATTATAATCAAGTTCTTTACATGTGCTTCAGTATGTTAGTCAACAACACATCAGAATTAGTGCACTGTTTAAAAAAAAAAAAAAAAAATTATTTAAATTATACTTTAAGGTAAATCTTAAAAGTATCTATAAAGTTTCTGTAAAGCTACTTTAAAACCATGTGTGTAAATCACAATACTGGTCTTCAGTTCCCAACCCAAAATATTAATCGCTGTTTTTATATTCATTTACTGGTAAAAACCTGCTTCAACCATCATGGTCGTTCTGGTAATGCTAGACTAGCAGAAAAATTACTGCTAAAGTCACCATGAAATCAAACTGGACAATTCTCGTTTTTATAGAATATTGCAGAGTTTATTCTAAATGATTTATCGGTGCACATCATTATTGTTTTAAATTCTTGTTCTTCATAATCTTGAATCAGAATATCTTCTCCTCCCTCTTGCAGAATCTCTTCTCTTCTCTGATGATGAGGGCGGGGCAACCTGTCACTCACATGAGATCCACCAATAGCAAACCACAACCATCCAATCAATTCCCCACAGACAAAATCAAGCCCCGCCCTACATTTGTTCTTGTTCCAGAAGCGTTTCACTCAGATATACGGCACAATAGAGAAAAAAAAGACCAGCTCAACTTTCATGCTGACCCTGAGCTAGTTAAGAAGGCTACTGGAGACACCAGCAAAGGGAATGAGTTAAGCAGACGAACTGTAACAGTTTAATCACACTGCTGTTCCTCCATCTCCCTCTCTCAGTCCTCCATCATTTTGTTCCGAGGCGTGGAAATCAGTCTCTTCACACCAGAGGCAGTGTCTTTGGCCGTCCTTGAGAGCTGGGCACACACACACACACACACACACACACACACACACACACACACACACACACACACACACACACACTGTAAGAGATTGGAAAGGGTGTGTGGGGTCCATCAGGGTTTTTAAGCTTCAGGGACGACCATTTGTATTCCTGTCACACTGATGACAGAGGGTGTTGTTTGTGTACGTGTGTGTGTGTGTGTGTGTGTGTGTGTGTGTGTGTGTGTGTGTGTGTGTGTTTATAAATTCATGTCATTCCAAACCTGCAGGACTTGCTTTATTCTGTGGAACACAAAAGATATTATAAATAATTTTGGGAACCAGTGTGCACTGACTTCCATTGTATGGACAAAATATAGTATGGTATATCTCAAATTATGTTTCACAGAAGAAAGTAAGTCATACAGATTAAGATTGACAGTGAGTAAATGAATCAAATTGAATCAAATGAAGCAAATTTCATTTTGGGGTGATCTATCTCTTTAAGGCAGATGCTACTATTTACACCTGGAGGCAAATAGACACTCCAAACATTTAAACCCACAACAAACTACCATAAAATGAGGATCTAACAGATATAACAGGCATTTAAAAATTATATTTTTTCGTGATGTTTGTCTTCATTACCCTGAAGATTATCAGAGTGTTTATGACTGAGTTGGTGGTAAATGTGACCGCAGCCCAAAGAAACGGTCATCCCGCTGTGGACGATCACCAGAGACACGGAATGAGGGTCAAGGTGAGAGACACGTTCAAGAGTTCAACAGAGTGAAGCATCAAACTCTGTACCGCTTCATTCATGGCCTGGTTTTACAGATTTGTCCAGTAGGTCCTGCTACAGCGGGACAGGAACAGCAAGGGTCAGGGAGCTCAAGCCAAAGAGTTTTGATGATGTGACGGGGTTTGACATCAGTGATATTTTCTGTGTCTTTTGATCTTGCAGAGTTATTGAATGAGGCATGATGGAGGGAATCAACAGGATGATTTACAGCGATTAACAGATTACGTTTTCTTCCTCACCCAAAGCTATCAAATGCTATTAGAGCGCTTCAAATGCAGCACATGAGCACTTCCGACAACTTTTGTCTTAAAAAAAAAAGGTTTAAGATCCTTCACAAGCTGCAGAAAAAATTAGTAGATGAATTCAGGTTCATATCAAAGATAAATCCAGTGATGATCCAGTGATGACATTTAGAATGTTTTTGAAGGATATCATCCTAACTTTTAGGAGAATATTCTGGGAACAAAAATAAAACTTGCCGCTGAAAACATTACCAGAACATAATCTTCTCATAACATTCTTAGAACGGTACAATTTCTAGCTGGGCTGACACATGTGGTTTAAGATAATGGCTGACACAGATATAACACGGGTTCAAGCCCTGCCCAGTGTGTTCATTGGGTCATGTGGGAGACTCAGTGTATCAAGAAAGAAAAGTGACCAAACCTCAATATATTGGTAACGTATCTCTGGAACATGGAGGAGACGTGACGCTTCTGACATCCCAGAAGACATTTTTTGGTGAAAAGAGAACTTGCTACATGAGGGTATTTTAAGTATATTTTTTGATAAAGAGGATGTGAGAAGGGGTACAAAAACTAGACAGAGCTATACTTTTGCATTATATTTAGCTATTACACTTGGGCAAGAACTTAGGCAATAGATGTGCTGACTGGATATAAAAATTGTCTGCCTAGTAACAGAGAGAGAACCAATCACAATGATGTATGCTAACTTTGACCATACTTCATCCTGCAGTATATAAACTTGTGTGATTCTTTAGGTGAGCGTGTCTCTCTGCTGTAAACGAGAAAGCCGTGATTAAACACTGCGATCTGTTTGTGTCACTGCTGTGCAGCAAGGTAGGACTCTGAAGATTCTTGGTTTAAGTGTCCATAAGATCCCGTCCAGCTCAGATGTGAGGTGCATCATAAGGATCAAGATATGTAGTTTAAATCAGAGTGGTTCATTTAAAATAATTAAAATAATAATAATAAAAAAATGATAATAATCATTATTTCAATGATAGATTATTCTGAATATGTTTTGCACATATTAAAGTATGTCATCAGTTCAGTTATTGTGTGCGCTCAGATTAGTGATCACTTCATTGCAGGATCCTGTGGACCAGATCTCATTCCGTAGAGCAGAAGAAACAGAAGCAGTCAAAAAAATCTTCGGAGAAACTTACTGTGCAGAAAATGCCTTTTCCAAACATCAATGCCAACATTTTTCTTAAGAGCGCTGCTCCTGTGAGCTTTTTGATCATGGGTTTTGAAGTGATTTTCAAGATGAAATTTTCATGCCCATGCATTATTGTGATGAACCAATTTCTAGCACTCCTCATCTTAACTGTGCCTGCTGTCTTTGCTTCGGTTATGATCTCACTATTTTTGAGTTTTATAATATCTGAAAGCAGTGGAAGTTCTGAAGCACAAGGCAACAATGAACAATTTAATCGTATGATTAGTTTAATTCCACCTGCATTGTGGATCTGTATATTTTTCATCGATGGTGATTATTGTGCGTGTGGATTCACATATTGGGATGGACAGTATGTCTGTGATACAAGTCTTCATCCCAGTTGTTTCAGCTGGTGTAAACCGGAAGGAACAAATGGGACAGGAAAATATAACTACACACTATGGGTGAATAATATAACAAAGGTAAATACCAAGTATTTTTTACCCCACTCTGTCCTAAGAGTGTCATGTTTTGTCAGGGAAGAATAAATGAAACAGTGGTCATTCAACAGACCTAAACTGAAATAATAAGAAATCTGTGACAGTACCGAAAGGACAAAAACTGAAAAAAACAAAAAAACCATTTGTACATATTTGTACAAATGAAGTGTACAAAACAATATAATTTTATAATTTATTCACATTTTAAATATTATTACAGAATTCAACAGAAAAGCCTAATAATGTTTAGAATGTTTTTATTACATTTTCATTAAGCGAAGGTAGACATTTAAATCTCTGGACAGCAAACAAATTTTCACATCAAAACATTAGGGAATTTCCAAGAGAAAATCCTGTAATATGTCAAATCATATTAACACAAGTCACCATTTATTAGTATTGGGTATCTTCTCTGTCATCGTCACAATCAACACAGACAGCCCAGAGCTGGCATTTCAGTCTTAGTTAATTACACCAGATTTTATTTTATTTTGTTTTATTTTATTTTATTTTTTTCAGTTAATAGATAAAAGGCAATAAAAATTAAGGGGAAAGATTCCCTTCTGTCCTTTTAAACTATTAAACCACTATTTTTGGAAAAAAACAAAAAACAAAACAACTTTCTCCTGTGCTCCTATGCAAAACCAAATTAACATACAACTTATAGCTTATAATAGTTTTATATTTAATGTATTTTTTTTTTTTTTTTAATTAAGTTACTAGGTTATGCCCTGGGTTTGTTCTTCTGCCATCATATCTGGAGAAAAATAGATAAAACACACATCACAAATATAGTGGAACACAGAGTGGTGCCACAAACACAAGAGGATTCAGAGCTTCAAGAGATACCACACACTGCACAGTGAACACCATCACTTCAGGTTCATATGTTCATCTTTAATTTTAATTTCTTCTTTTTATTGTTTTTAATGTTCACTCATCTATAACAAATATAGATTATTTGTTTTATAAGTGCTTTTTATGTAAGTTTTAGTGTCATTGCATATGTTTCTCAGTATAAGCAATGATTAGATACAATTTTTTATAAATATAAGAAAAACAATAAATAAATAAACAAATAAATGTCACTTTTTATACAAATATAATTGTCATTGGTTTGGTTATGATTTTCAGCATGATTCTAATAAATAAATAAATAATACATAAACCACAAAAAAAGGTTAATCACCAAAATAATAATCACTTTCTCAAAGATGACATTTACACAATTCATGTTGTTGTCATACACTAAATGATTACATTTTCTCTTCATACAGGTTTACCCAGAGCCAAAATCATGGATCTAAAGACACACACACACACACACACACACACACACATATATATATATATATATATATATATATACAGGTTTAATTTTAATTAATTAACAGGTCACTGAAATATTGAGAAATAGCAGTGAAAAAGGACTCTGAATTGATTTTTCAGTGTGGATGCAGAAAAACACAGAAGAGCCGGAGAGAGAGAAAAAATAATGTTCAGATGAGGGAGAGGAATATATGAGGAGCAGTTAGATCAGGATAAGAGAGAGGAGTAAGAATATGTGCTGGACATCGTTTTTAGAGACAGTGTTTCGAGAAGACACTGAGAGAGACGGACAATAAACTGCATAAAACTGAATAAAATTCATATCTCGTGTTCATTTATGCTCTCTTCTGCTGTCTGAAATTCACTGGTGATTTGTGAGAGTGAGTTTTCATTTCTCTAATGTTTCAGTTGATTGATAGTTTTTGTTGTCTTTCTAATCATCTTTAACTAGATCATCAAAGTGCTTTTTATTATTTTCATCTCTGTAATCATAAATAAATGGCACTTTTATACAAATATATTTATTGCTAATTTGTTTGGATGTGAATTGTTATTTGATCTTGTTCAAAAATGTAAATAAAAATAATACACTATATAGGCCTACACTTCCACAGACCAAACATCAACGTGACAATCTCCTATATTTGCTCAAATAATCTGATTTACTTGTCAAATATGGTGTGTAATAATACTTTTACTCTTAATAATACCTTTATTACTTACATGAACTAGTCACGGGGGTACCTGAAGGCTCAGATACCAGGAAGATCAGGCCCTTCCTAACGGAGCATGTAAAACAACTTCTCTTCCTGACCCATGGTCATTTCTAGACTGGACTATTGCAACGCTCTTCCAACATGCACAATCTCCTGAACCCCAACCCAACAGCTCAATCCCTGACAGTATTCAAGAAACAGCTGAAAACTCTTCCATGAGCATGATTTTTATTGTACTAATACATTTTAATTGCTCTTAACTTGAAAGTTAAATGTATGAAGTAGCTTACTCAAATATATTTCAAGTTAAGGGCAATTCAAATATATGAGTATAAAATAAAACTTCAGTTTGACAGTCGAAGCCTGTGTGTCCTTGTATGAAGCATGTGAGAGTCAGAACAGGTCTGATCTCAGGAGAACAGCTGCACAGAGGAGAGAGGAAGGTGAGCCAGATGAAGTGAAGAAGCACGACAGAGATTTGAGGGTTAAAGTGTTTATTGTTGCAGCAGAGCATCTGGACATACAGCAGCGATGACCAAAACACCATCAACTGTGCCGGTCAATAAGATGTATAATGATGGTCTTACTGAACAAACAGCACAGCAGGTCACTAAAGCATGGAAATTTGAGCTGGTTTCTTTCAGCAGGACATTTAACATGATCACCAGCCTTATGAAAAAGAAGTAAAGTCAGTCACCTTTATTTATAAAGTGCTTTATACAATACAGATTGTTTCAAAGCAGATTTACACCTATAATGCCTATAATGCCCCTTTCACAAGGTGTAATGTAGTCTCTGGTGTCCCCAGAATGTATCTGTGAAGTTTCAGCTCAAAATACCCCACAGATCATTTATTATAGCTTGTCAAATTTGCCCCTATTTGGGTGTGAGCAAAAACACGCCATTTTTGTGTGTGTCCCTTTAAATGCAAATGAGCTGCTGCTCCCGCCCCCTTTCCAGAAGAGGGCGGAGCTTTAACAGCTCGAGCTTCGTTTGCTCAACAACAACAAAGCTGGAGAGACAATAATCGCTGGCTTACTCTCACCTTAGCTTACGCTACTCCTACATCCTATATCATACGACAGAACTCAACTCTGTAAACGAGCGGACAGACGTTACCGGAAGTCAGTAATTATACTTTATAAAGTTATAATAATGGATATTTTTCTTACAAAAACACATCACTTTGCACCTTCAGCCTTCAGTGCGTAGGCACCTATTGTAATCATTGGCGTTCTTATTATTCTTTTTCTTCCGTTTCCACTCTGGAAGTCTATGGCAGCCCATAGAGCCACTTGCAGGAAAGTTATGAAATTTGGCACACAGATAGAGATAGACAGTCTGAACTGTAACCTAGTAAATTTGGAGTCTCTAACTCAATCCCTCTAGCGCCACCAACTGTCCAAAGTTGCTCTCTAGTTTATGCTAATAACTTTTGAACCGTAAGGTCTAGAAACAAAATTATTTTCGTCATTTTCTATCATGAAAATTTTCCTGACATTTTGAATTTTTTTTCAAACTCCTCCTAGGCCGTTGCTCTGATTTTCACGAAAATTGAATCTTTAGACCATGTCGACAAAAAGTTGTGGAATTCAAATCGATTTCTCAAACTGTTTTCAAAAAACATGCGAACAAATTACATAGTGCTTGCGAAAATAGACACAAGGCTGTATTTCTGCAACGCTTTATCATATTCAGACCAAACTTGGTACGTGTCATCACAAGCATGACCTGAGGCAACATGCAGCCTTTTGGCACAGCGCCACCTACTGGTCTGGAGATACAAAAAATAACAATAACTTCTGAACGGCTTGCCCAAAAATCATGAATCTTGTTAGATTCGGGGCGCCATGCAGAGTCGACTGATATCCAATTTTCACATATCAGCCATTTTGGGCGTCAGCCATTTTGAATTTTGTGCTAAAATGCTGTATTTTTTTAATGCATTAACGTATCATTACGAAACTTGGTATGTGTCTTCGGCACTGTGCCCTGACAGTATTCAAAAAGTTTTGGGCAGCACCACCTTGTGGTCAAAAGTTATAATGAAATTTAAAAAATGCTAATAACTTTTGATTATATTAACCTAAATTGTATTGAAACTGGTCTTAGCAGATTCCTTGGGTCATGCCGAGAACATAGATACAAATTTTGCCATAGTCGGCTGAACTTCCTGCCCACCATTTTGTTTTTCTTTAAAAACCTACTTTTTCGAACTCCTCCTAGACCGTTAGTCCATTTTTTACAAAATCGAATCGTATCATTTTCAGACTGTCCTGACAAAAAGTTATAGAATTCAAGTCTGTTCGTCAAACTGTTTTCAAATACCACAGCAATGAATTTGAGGCATGATGCAAAAATGACTCTTTGAGCTGAATCTCTGCATACTTTGCTAGTGTCATCGTCACCTCACTCTGACCATACCATATCAATTTGGTCACAGCGCCACCTATTGGTCAAAAGTGATAAATTATTAAATCATTATTATTAACTGTATTTTTGATTTTTCAGTCATTTTGCCTAAACTGATCTCAATATGTCTTTAATTGCTCATTGTTGCAGTCAGTCTGATGCTCCCAGCTGTGATTTGTTGTGCCTTTTTTGTGCTTGGCCTCTTAATTGCTGCTTGCAGCTATATTTTTCATTAATAATCATCTTCATGTACAGTTGTTTTAAAAATATACTTTTAAAATTTCAAGTACACCACACTGTGTATTTGTGTGTGTGTGTGTGTGTGTATGCAAGTGAAGACAAAAAATAAATAAATGTAACTGTTTCTGACCAAGGAAAACGCTCATCCATCATATCCAGAGCTTCAGTTAGTGTGTGTCTGTCAGATGCTGCTCATCCACCTCTTAATTGACTCTGGCTCTGCTGTCTCCATCTCTGAGGATCGTGACCTTTACAAAAAACCCGTCGTTGAGAACCTCATCGGATCTTTTCTGGGCTGGTGAGATGTGAAGATGAGACAATTAACCCACACACACACACACACACACACACACACACACACACAGAGATGACAGCTGAATGCTCTGCCGAGTTTCTGTCTGGCTCTTTTATTTCTTGGACATCTCGATATGGCCGGCTGATTTATTCTCCTGTATCATTTAGTTCAATTAAATATATTGTGCTGGAACGAGTCCCGGCGGACTCATTCTATCACCCAGCGCTAATTATTTTCAATCACAGCGTCCTGACCATGACACTGCCTACTCACTGGACTGCTAAACAGCGTGAGCTCTTGTCTCTGTGTGTCTGTGGCCGAATGACAGAAAGAGAAAGAGAGAGACAGACAGGCCTGTGTGGGGAGTCGTGTTTCTCATCAGACCTCGTCATTTCCAGCACAGTGATGCTCGACCGGCCTCTGAAAACACATTAACTCTGTTCCAAAACCTAGTGAGCTTTCTTTGAGTCTACTGCCTACATAGGGAGCTGCCTTCTGAGACTGCATCCTAACAGAAATGGAACCTCATAAGTGATTGATTTGAGTCGAGTAGGCATGCAACTCACAATGGGTTTCGATGCTAACAATGCAATATTATTCTAATCAGAATAAAAATACTCTTTGGCTATCTGAAGTATTTTTCAGTGACTCTCTTTGAAGTTTACATTTATACACCAGTAGGTGGCGACAAGCAACTGTCTTTATGAGTGATTCGTTGACTCATTCGCTCAAAAAAACTGATTCACTCATTAATGTGTTGTTCGGAGGCATGGGGCGTGGATCAAAAACAGAAATTGTAACTGTGAATATCGTGACTAAAATGTAAGTTACTCAATCTAAACTTTACTTCACTAAATTTAAAGGATCTGCTGCTAACATCTTGGTGCAGATACCACAGCACATCTTCAGGGGTCTAGAGGAGTCCATGCCTCGACGGGTCAGGGCTGTTTTGGCAGCAAAAGTGGCACCAAAGGTCATCATGATGTTATGTCTGATCGGTGTGTATATATATATATATATATATATATAAAATCAGCATGTTTTCTGCCATCTTAGATGATTTCTTTCTGAGATTATTTTCTACTTTCATGCTGTGCAAATCTGCTGTAGATTTAGGCTGAAATAAGGTATCTTAGTAGTCAGCTCACTAGCTGCTTAATGGGCTCCGGCACAGTCGGCACTGATTGAGCGTCAGACTACTTCATATGGTATACTGTATGCATGAGGAATGAAATGATCTGTAAGTGCTCCAATTCTGCCCTCCAAGATGGATCTGCAGATCCTGGTGTGAAAAGTGCATTAAAGCAGCCCTTCCTGATACAGCGATCGAGCCCGTAATGTCTTCTCAGAAAATGAGCTGCTACAGCCATATTTAGTCGGTGGCGTGTTGGAGTGAAATTGAGCAAGCAACATAAAAATCACCGCTCTTATCTACAGATGTCGTGATAAATAGTTTAGCCTGTGTGGGTAGGTTAATGAGCCTCGCGCTGGTCATCTCTGAGGTGAATTGGCAGCTGGTCTGTGGCTCCTGGAGTCTCACCCACCATCATCCATCATCCTCAGTGTCTAATCATCCTCCGACAACCACGCGTACATGGAGTCGGCCGGATCCGCTCTCTCGCCTTGACAAGCCACAAGGAAATTACTTATTTATCATTCACAGGCCAGTGATTGCAGGGCACGGTCTGTCTCTGTCTCACACACACACAGTTGAAGAGCACTTTTCCTTTTTTTGTCTATGACTTTTTTATTCTCCATAGCAGTGGAATATAAAATCGCTATGACGAAAAAGTTGTCATGGTGATTTTCTCTGGATAAAAGACTCATGATTTGATCTTCAGATGATTCTAGTGACCACTTCAAAGCTTTTGTATGGCTTCCAGTTTACTGAACCCAGAAATCAAAATTTTTCTACTGTAGGTGAAATTTTTCGGTAAATGTTTGGTACTATATAGTGAATTTTTAAGTCTACAGCAGGAAGGCACTTTAAAGTCAGAAGCTGTGCTCGTCTTTTCTTCCCTATTGTGCCGTATATCCTCGTGAAATGACTTCTGGAACAAGAACAAATGTAGGGCGGGGCTTGATTTTGTCTGTGGGGAATGGATTGGATGGTTGTGGTTTGCTATTGGTGGATCTCATGTGAGTGACAGGTTGCCCCGCCCTCATCATCAGAGAAGCGAAGAGATGCACCAATGAATCATGCACAATAAGAAACATGGATTTAGAAAGTAAATGTTGCAGTTTTGATGTTATGTTCATTAAAAAATGTTCAAAATGCCTTTGTTTTCGGCTGTAAATCAGCACAATCTGGTTGCGAGCACATAGAGGCACTGCTAGTGGAGTAACAATCAAAACCTAAAGACTATATACAGATATCACTGCTTTTACAAACACTTTCTATATGTTGAAAAGCAAATCTTTAACGGGTTCTTTCTACTCCACACTCACATGGACAAAAAAGCAAAAATAATCACCTTAATAACTACGAATCGATACCTAATTAAAAGACAAACAAGGTATTGATATATCACAAAGGTTCTAGAAAGTCACCCAGGCGGGACATTAAAACACGAGCGAACGCTCAATACATAATTAATATGATCAGAACAAAGCCTAAAGACTCTCTGTGCCTCAGCAATCGCACATGGGCTCGTTATTTCGTGTGTCGTTTCACACAGGTCAGTAATTGTTTTGAAATGGTTTCAGATGAGAAACTGGACTGCGATGGAAAATATGTGGCGTATGTTTCTAGGATTATCCGTTCTAAAATGGATGTTGATGTGTGAGTTTAGGCTGTGTGTTTTCAGAGGTACAATAACACAGTGCTGTAAGGGCTATTAGAGAGACAAAACAATAAGAAAAAAAAACCTTTTTATTTGCCTACACTGTAAAAAATGATCGACTGTTGATTGTTTAACACTGAGTTAGGCGTATGGTGAAAAATAGATCTATGTTTAGATGTAGATCTAATGGGACAATGAAATCCATCGCCTAGAAATCCCTAGAAAGTATCCATTTCAGAGCTGAATATCTCTGGATCGGAACAGTCAGAATGACAGTTAACAGATGTGAACGTGATAACTTCTTGTTGCAACGAACATAAGATATTCAGATTAACGAATACGTGCACATGCACTTGGGACAGGGCCAATCTTGATTTCTCACAACTGGTGTGTTTTTCTGAAGACACAGAAGACCAACGGCCAAGGTCAGGATTTCTGTTAAATAATGCATTAAAATTTGGTTTGTTTTTCACCAAACCCTATCATAAACCCCCAGAACACTTGGAATATACGATACGTGTTGCATGGGATCATTCTGGGACACTTTTGTGTTTTTGTTTTTAAAGCTTGATGTTGGTATAAACATAAATTTATCCACTAACCATTCAGAAACGTCTAAAAGTTGTAACTTCTTCCTGAGTCTCTCCATCAGTGTCGACTCCGGTTTGAACAATGTAAGGCTGAACACCGTTACTGACAATCCTCATTTTGGCTGCGTGAGATTCTCCAGCTTTGTTGTTGTTGAGCGACCGAAGCGCGAGCTGTTATAGCTCCACCCTCTTCTGGAAAGGGGGCGGGAGCAGCAGCTCATTTGCATTTAAAGGGACACACACAAAAACGGTGTGTTTTTGCTCACACCCAAATAGGGGCAAATTTGACAAGCTATAATAAATGATCTGTGGGGGATTTTGAGCTGAAACTTACATCTTGCGAAATGGCCATCATAGGTCCCGTCTAATTTTCATTTTAGGGTGAACTAATGTTCCATTTCATTTTATCATTCTTCAAACATTATGGGTACTTTTGAATGTTCTCTGAATGTTCTGAAACAAGTAGTAACATTTAAAAAAGTTAGAAGAACGTCCAACTAAAATGTTTCAGGGGGAAAAAAAAACATTCCAAGAACAATGTATAAATAACGTTTTGAGAACATTTTTAAAGACCAGATAACTTTGAACGAATGCTCTGCTAACATTGGAAGAACGTTTGTTCATAACTTTGCCAGAACGTTCTGAGAACGTTCCCTGTTAGCTGAGATTGTCTTTTATATTCTCGCTGTGTCTCCAGGAGGAAAATCGAATGCTTTCTTTTGGCTCGGCCACACAAACATGTCTCTCGGCACTGCCTGCTGCAATCTCTGAACGCCAGCTTCCACCGCACATGTAGACCAGAAACTGCCAAAATAATTACTATAGCAATCCCAACTAATGCTGCAGAGAAAAGCCTGTGTTACAACGTGTGTGACAGTGTTAGTGAATCAACAGCAGATTACACACAAAATCAGCCAACGGCTTCTCAGAGTCCTCATTTCTGTGGCCTTCCGTTATGAAAATATACTACTTTTCTAATTAACAGCATGGGCATATGGGGATTTACAAGGTGTGTGTGTGTGTGTGTGTGTGTGTGTGTGTGTGTGTGTGTGTGTGTGTGTGTGTGTGTGTGTGTGCTCGTGTCTTCAGTGTTTTAATCAATATATATCTAACCAAGGGCGAACCAGGGAATAATCACTCCACAGTGTAATAAAATGGAGGAAGGACGACGCTCAACATCTCACAGCCGGAGCCCTAAAGAGAGGAATCAGAGCTGGATGTCAGGGTTACAAACACAACAGGCGCTCGTCGAGAGGTTGATGTCCTGTGGCAGAGCCTCACGCTTGCAACATCAAGGTCATGGGTTTGATTCTGTGGGAATGCTTATACTGATGGATGCTGCGCTGCAAAAAAATGATGTTCTTCTGCAAAAAACATTCTAAACATTCTTAAATCAATTACTTAAGAAGCAAAATAAGTATTGTTTTCTGAAAAATGTATCAAAATGAAGTGACTTTAAGCTTAAAACAATAACAAATATCTGCCAGTGGGTTCAGAACATATCAATAATCAATAATGACATGTTGTTTCTCCAGTAAATATATCTTTGGTCAAGTACATTTAGATATTTGTGCTGGAAAATGAGTCAAAAATACTGAGGAAGAACATAATTTTTTGCAGTGTAATTTTGGTATCCAGCTTAAAATCCAGAGGAAAATATCATTGATCTTTCGTTCAGGAAACATAATGGAATATCAACTTTAAAAAGTCCTTAGGAGAGATAACTTAGCTAAATATAGGACATTAATTTGGATGCCATCGAATAATTTGGTCTTGGAACAATTAGATGAGTTCATATTAAGCACATTTTGAGACTCTGTTGCGATCTCATCTGAAATGTTTTGTTCTCCATTTAGTGAAACGATTGAGGTATTGAAACGATCTCTCCTTGATTTGTCCTGCATTGACTCTCTCTCCGTTACTCTGATGGGTTTCTTTTATAACCGCAGACATGAGAGAGCGGCTGATTAAAACGAGCGGTGAACAATTAGCAAAGACATTTCATCTCCCTCATCCTTCTTCAGAAATTAATTTGAGAAATCCTGCATGTAGATATGAGGATCAGGTATCCAGAGCATAAGACTCATACAGTATATATATATATGTATATATCAATTCTAGCAACACTAAATGCCATATTATTATGTTCAGTCCATTTGAACCATCACTGCAAATTCTTTATTTTCTCAAACTGTTTTCATGTCATTTCAGATGTTTGCTATATAAGCTGTCCGTCACAATGTGGCCGATGGAGTGATGTCAGACCGACACCGGTGCCGCTGCAATAATGATTGAGGTGTTGACGTGAAGAACAGAGGAGAGAGAGAGAGAGAGAGAGAGAGAGATTGTGTGTTTCATTTGTCAGAGGCTGTTGAGAGCATCAGCTTGTGTGCAGAGGCTAAACACTGGAGTGAGCAGCAGAGATCCATCTCTATCAAACACCACACACACACACACACACACACACACACACACACACACACACACACACACAAACACACACACACAGAGTAGTATGTCTGAATACATAGTATTTGAAAAACAGTAGTTGAAAAGTTCCCAGATGACCAACTACTCCCGGTGAGATTCTGAAGTGTGTATACGATGGACACTTTACTATCCCATGAGGCCACGGGAGAGGATTTGTGAACGCCGGTGAAGCGACTCATGGCGGATGTAGTATGTCATAATTTCATTCACACTACACACATTCATAACACAGAATATATTTTTTATCAGTTGTGAAGTAAGCAACCACATGTAGTGCCGACTATGGATTATGCAATTTTAGACGCACAAAAAAGTACAGAAAAAGATTTGAAAATGCAGGTGCACCAGGGTTATTATTGTGAACCATAAAAAACTGTTACTTGAAACAATATAAATGTTAACTGAGACACTCGTAACCTCGTACACTCCATTCCAACCTTCACTGTCTTCAGCCTCGCTCAGCACTGATCATCAGATCCAGAGCTCCTTCATTAGGCAGACGCAGCAGATCTTCTGGCTGTAGGGAGAGTTTACAGAGGAAGACGTGGATGTACAACACCAACAGCTGACTGATGACGAGCTGTCAGAGAGTTAAAATGACTCCAGAGAAAGTCTGGCAAGAAACAATGAGAGCAGAGGATTGGAAAAGAAGACGAGAAACTGGATATTCATAGAGCACTTTGAAGAAGGAACGTCAGTGAAATGTCAGAGCGAGGGCGGAGAAAGCCTTTAAAGCAAGAAAAGATGGAGAGGTGAAAAGGTGAAGCCATAAAAGAATTAGGAACAGATATGGAAGCGCTGAGATTGACTAGAGCACATAAAGATAGCCAAAATCCTCATTCCCCTTTAGGAAATCTGATCCAGCTCGGCAGTTTGTCATTTATTTATTTATTTTTTCCGTCTGACATTTGGGAAAATGACTTCAAACGGTAAATATGTGAATTACTTCCCAGAAGATTGCAGCACGCTCCAGAAGAACTGCTTTAACATTCATATGGACTTTTAAATATCACTGTGTAATTATTGATGAAGTCAGTCATCAGCACTGGAATGAAGGTCCACTGCGTTTATCAAACTCATGGTGTTTGTGTGATACAGACTTCATCAGTGAATGAAAGACTCTTTCCTGAAGGATGCAGAATATTTTCACAGTCGGAAAGTTCATGAGGGAAATATGAGATGATTTAGTGATGTGATGATTTTCCCTGCTAACAAAAATATGTTCTAAGAACGTTTTGCATTAAAGGGTTCGTTCCCCCAACATTAAATTTCTGTCATTAATTACTCACCCTCATGTCGTTCCACACCCGTAAGACCTTCATTCATCTTCAGAACACAAATTAAGATATTTTTGATGAAATCTGAGGGTATCTGATCCACACATAGGCAGCAACGACTTTGCACCTTTTGAAATCCAAAAAGGTATTAAAGACATCGTTAAAACAGTCATGTGACTGCAGTGGTTCAACCTTAATGTTATGAAGAGACGAGAATACTTTTTGTGCTTTAAAACAAAAATAACGACAAAAATAAAACAAAAATTTAAACAAAAATAACCACTTTATTCAACAATCTCTTCTCTTCTGTGTTATTCTCATACATTGTTTACGTCCAGCGCTTCCAGGTTCTACATCAGAACGCCGACTCATTATTGGCCGGCTCCTGCGTCAGCATCACACGCATGCGTCGTGCTGATCACGTGATCAGAGCCGGCCAATACTGAGCCGGCATTCGGACGTAAACACAGAAGCTTCACTGTGTTACTGTGTCACCTGCGTAAGAGAATGACAGGGAAGAGAAGAGATTGTTGACTAAAGTCGTGATTTTTGTTTTGTTTTTGTGCACAAAAAGTATTCTCTTTTCATCAAAAAAATCTTAATTTGTGTTCTGAAGATTAACGAAGGTCTTATGGGTGTGGAACGACATGAGGGTGAGTAATTAATGACAGAAATTTCATTTTTGGGTGAACTAACCCTTTAAGTTATAAAAACAGTTCTGAAAACATCATTTATTTTCAAAAACATTAACATTAAAGAAACATTCCATTTTATAATTTCTGTAAACATTATGGGAACGTTACTTTTGAATGTTCTCTGAAACAAGTAGCAAAATTAAAAAAAACATCCAACTTAAACATTTCAGAAAAATGTTCCATGAACGATTTATAAATAATGTTTTCATGCTAACGTTTTGAGAACATTATTAAAGACCAGATAAAACTGAACAAACGCTCTATTAATGTTACTGGAAGAACGTTTGTTCATAACTTTGAGAGAACCTTGCCAGAACGTTCTGAGAACATTCGCTTGATAATGACATCTGAGGCTGTTGCAAAAAGCAAAAGAAGAATAACATAAAAATTCTGAAAAGTGCATTCATTCTTTATTTTATTCTAAAGGTGTGTGTGTGTGTGTGTGTGTGACTTCATTTCCTTCAGTCTCAGGTGTGGTTTGTTTGAGTAAATAAGTGTTGTGTCTCTATTTCAGATTACCCTATGAAATATGAAGCAGGCAAGCACATCTTCTGCACACTCTCACACATATAGATATAAAGGTCATCTACTCCTGCTGTCATTTCTTTTGTGGCGCAGAGCTGCCAAACACTCTTGGTGATTTCATTTTCAGATTCAACATCTTTTGATGGACAGCTGATGTTGAGGATGTGTGTCACAGTGAGTTTTATACAGGTAAACTGTGTTATTAAAAATAACCAAACAAAAAAAGCCTCGTGTTTTCACTTCGAAATAAAATAATAAAGATAACAATAATGCCCAGTTACAATACTCTTGTCATAACAACGCAGATCAACCATCAAAACAAGTTGTTGATAATAAACCGAATATTTTATATAAGAAACTATATTGTTGGGGTGATTAGCGTCACAGTCACGCGCAGTGCGCGCGCTCGGTTGAAGCGAGGACGCGAAATAAATCAGCTGCTGTCAATCATATTAATTAGTGTCGCTCAAAAGCAGATTTTCGCTTATAAACTTTAGATTTTATTCGTGTTCTAATTTTATTTTCGGGGGGAAAACAATGTCGCCTGCAATTACACGAGTAAGCAGCACTTTTTATTCGATAAAAAATATTATATATTAATAAATATTTAGTCATCGATATAAGTTATGACAAGCGTACGTCATTTTTGTCACACTTGTTCTTTGTTCAGGCGAACTCGAGACACGCTTCAGTGAAGGAAAATGTTGCAGCGCCGTATTTTCTCCGATCCAGAGTTCCTTTAGGAAACGCTTCTAATCTGATCGGTCTTCACAGAGCTGCAGAGCCAAAGGTAGTCGCGGATTTTCCTGTTGATCCCAGAACTCTTACTTTCTGCTTCATTGTGAAACAACTTTTCCTTTATTAGAGACAAAAAGCTGCACGTGTGAAGAAGGAAAACGCAAAAGTCAAGAGAGCAGCTGCAGCACCCAAAGCTGATGATGACCACACCTCAGTGCTGTGTGAGGCGGTCAAGGTGAAATGTGCTCCAGTGCATTCGACCATGCAGATCTTGTAGGGTCACAGAGATTGATGCATTTTCATTTGCATGCTTTTATTGCAAGCTCTTGTTTTGGTTCTGTTTGACTCCCAGCAGCCGGTCCCACACACTGATGAAGTGATTCTGGACTCAGAACATCTTCAGAATCCGGCCGCTGCTCCTCAGGCTTTCTCCAGCCTGCTGCTCAACATCATCCCAGATGTGGACTCTGCTGATGCGCTCGATGCTCAGATGTGCAGCGAATATGTGCGGGATATCTACGCTTATTTACAACAGCTCGAGGTGAAGGGATGGGATATCATACAGGGGTATATTACACCCTAAAAAGTATAAAGGATTAGTTCACTTCAGAATTCATTTACTGAAAATTTACTCACCCCCATGTCATCCAAGATGTTTATGTCTTTCTTTCTTCAGTGGAAAAGAAATGAAGGTTTTTGAGGAAAACATTCCAGGATTTTTCTCCATATAGTGGACTTCACTGGGGTTCAACGGGTTGAAGGTCCAAATGTCAGTTTCAGTGCAGCTTCAAAGAGCTCTACATGATCCCAGACGAGGAATAAGAGTCTTATCTAGAGAAACCATCGGACATTTTCTAAAAAAAATTAAATTATATACTTTTTAACCACAAATGCTCGTCTTGCACTGCTCTGTGACGCTCCATGCATTACATAATAGTGTTGGAAAGGTCACGCGTGACGTAGGAAGGAGTACCGCGGTAGGGTGAAAAACATCGTTTTTACCTCCCCCTTTTTTTTTTTGTGTAAAGGGCGTTTGACTTAGGATATACTCACACTAGGTGCTCTGAACCGTGCCCGAGCGTGTTTGACCCCCAAAGCCTGGTTCGTTTGAATAGTGTGATCGCTCCGTTCCATGCCCGGGCGCGATTCATTTAGCCGTCCCATGCCCACTTGGAAGAGGTGGGCCAAAGCACGGTTCGGTTGGGCTCGAGCGCGGCTGGAGCATGGAACAGTTACTACTTTGTGTGCGCTACTGTCATCATTACGATGGCAAACCTCTTTATTACTACTTTGATAGTACACTTTTCAATTCATGTACTTAATTTGAATGTATTTGGGTTTATAACGGGTCTGCTTCTCAACTTACTGATGAACAGGAATTGTAGTTTGCGAGTAAAACTGCAAATTCCTCCATTAACATCATCTATCTTGTAGTTCATAATAATCCTCTGATGCGTGCAAGTGAAAATCGCTGTGCGACATAAATGATAAATCTATTAGGCAATATCTTAGTGAAAGTGCATTTCTTCCTGTTTTCTTCCATACAAAAAGTTGCATCGTATATGACACAAGCCCAAGGCCAGCGGAGTGGGGAGGAGGGACAATCACGCTCTGGCTCAGTTTAAGGCAACCGTGCCTAGTGTGAGTACACCCTTAGTCTGTGATGTTCACACTGGATCGGTACTTCCACCTACATCACGCGTGTCACGCTTGTCAAACAAACCAGGCTTTGGGGGTCAAACACGCTTGGGCACGGTTCAGAGCACCTATGAGTACACCCTAAGTCAAACGGCCTTTACAAAAAAAGGTAAAACAACGATGTCGGATGATTTTGAAGTTGGAGGAGAAAATGAGATGGAGTTTTTCAACCTACCGTGGTGCTTCCACCTACGTCACGCGTGACCTTTCCAATGTGATTACGTAATGCGTGGAGCATCACAGAGCAGTGCAAGACGAGCATTTGTGGTTAAAAAGTATATAATTTTATTTTTTCAGAAAATGTCAGATGGTTTCTCTAGATAAGACTCTTATTCTTCGTCTGGGATCATGTAGAGCTCTTTGAAGCTGCACTGAAACTGACATTTGGACCTTGTTTCTGTTGCTTGCACACATTGTTGAACACAAACTGTTCTTTCTTCTGATATATTGCATGTTAGGATATTCGTACAAAGCATTTTTCTGGGGGCCATTACATACGTGAAAATAATCAAACGTGGCTGGCAACTTTAAAAAAAAAATACACTGGAGGGGAAAGAGTTAAAAAAAATAACGATGTGCACAGATAAATCATTTATAATAAACACTGCAGTATTACATGGAAAAACAAGAATTGTCCATTTTGATTTCATGGAGACTTTAATGGCTTCAAAAGACATGGACAGTGGAAGAGACATAACTACAACAACATTTCTTCTAGCTTTTGTGTTCTTAAAGCCTTCAGTCCCAATTTATTGTAGCTGCATGTCTTCAGAATCTCTCTGTGTTCCACCAAAGAGAGTCATGAAAGTGAGTAAATGGCAATTAAATTTTTGGGTGAACACCCTTTAAAGTGTGAAGACATCTTTAGCTTTGAGATCACTTAAGGTCTTGGATTTAAAGCAGCGACTGACAGAATGTGATGATCATGGTCGTCATCTTGATTAATTGAGCTTCATGACCGTGTCTTACAAGCTTGTTTTGACTTTGTGTTTTTACTAGTTTTGCTTCAATGCATTTTTCCTCTAGGTTACGATGGCCATCAAACCACATTACCTGGAAGGTCAAGAGGTGAGCGGAGCCATGCGTGCCGTTGCCATCGACTGGCTCATGCAGGTGCAGAGAGAGTTCAAACTGCGTCAGGAGACCTTCTTCATGAGCGTCGGCATCATCGACCGTTTCCTTCAGGTGTGTGATCCTCAAATCACCCTTTAAATGATAATAATGCTCATAATATTGTTCTTTAGAGCCTCAAACTGCAAACTAATATACAATGTGTTTTTCTGCTAATGAGGTTTTGATATTTGTAGATTTGCTCGTTCAGTTCAGTCGTGTCTGAATGCTTTTATTCTCTTTTAAAGAATAACCCGGTGCCCAAGAAATATTTTCAGCTGGTGTGTGTGACCGCAATGCTGATCGCGTCAAAGTATGAAGAGATCTATCCGCCCACAGTGGGAGACTTTGCGTTTGTGACGGATGGCGCGTACACCTGTGGAGACGTACGGAGGATGGAGCGGATCGTTCTGAAGAGGTTGAATTACAGCCTCGGGAGACCCGGTCCTGTTCACTTCCTACAGAGGGCTTGTAAGGTTGGCCAAGTGAGTCACTCTCCTGATTTATACAGTTCAATATGAAAGAATCTCTTCTGCTCACTGAGGCAGTGATACAAAATACAGTAAAAATGTGAAATATTTTTCCAATGTAAAACAGCTGTTTTCTATGTGAATATATAGTAAAGTGTAATTTATTCCTGTGATCAAAGCTGAATTTTCAGCATCATTACTCCAGTCTTCAGTGTCACATGATCCTTCAGAAATCATTCTGATATGATGATTTGATGCTCAAGAAACATTTGATTATTATCAATGTTGGAAACAGTTCATATTTTTGTGGAAACCATCATACATTTTATTTTTCAGGATTCCTTGATGAATAGAAAGTTCAAAAGAACAGCATTTATTTGAAATATTCAAAATAAGTACCTCCTCGAGAGAGTATGTGATTCCGGACACAGCCAGGTGTTTCCCAGGAAATGGTGTTTAATTGAACCATGCATTCTATAACTTTTCCCTCTTGCTGCTGGATGTCAGGCGAGCCCGAGGGACCGTGAGCTGGCGATGTTCCTCCTGGAGCTCGGAGCGCTGGATTACGAGCTCATCCATGTTCCTCCGTCCCTCATGGCAGCGGCTGCGTTTGCGGCGTCGCTCCGGATTCTGGGCTCTGGAGACTGGGTGAGACTGTTTCACGTCATCTTTTCAGCCATGTTTGAGTGTTAAACCGACTTTTAGAGAACTGTGTGAAATACTGATTTCATCCTGATCATGTCTGTTTGGCAGAGCGTCAGTCTGCAGCATTACACCGGCTACGACGAGGAGACTCTAGCTCCGGTGATGCAGGCTGTCGTTCGCACGCTGCAGACGGTCACTGAGGAAGGAAAGGTGAGGAGAATCTCAAGGATGGAAGTCCTGAATCCTGGGAATGTCGAGTGCTTGATTCCTTCCGCTGAAACATCTTTGTTCTTCTGTTCAGTTGCATGAGATTAAGAGGAAGTATGTGAAGGTGTCTTCAAGAGTCTGCGAGAACGACGGGTTCTCCGGCGAGCGTGTGGCCAAACTCCTCTGCTGATTGTTTTAAGGCACTTAAAGAGCTTTTAAGCACTTGAATCTGTTTAATTATGCTTTTAATCCCATCATTTTTTAAAATGTATTTATGATGCTAAAGTGTCAGGCTGCATGATCAGTAGTAATTTTACTCTGATATCTTTATGAATGTAAGCCAGTGAATGAACTGATGTATTTAATTGTTGATGCTGGGACAATGTCAATAAATGAAAATACAAATTTCATGCAATTGTTTCTCAAACCATCTATTGCGTCTAAATGACTACATTTGGTTAAAAGTCTTTCATTTCTGGATGATTTACTGTGACGGGGAATCAAAGAAAGCAAATTAAATGTGAATCTCTCTCAGGAGCCGTTGAGGGTTAAACTGATTGCTACATACTACGCTTTTGTCCTGAAGGACACGGGTATTAAAAAGAAATATTACTTCATAAAAAGCCACAGCACAGTGTCCCTGGCTCTCGTAACTAATGTGTGTCTACATACTGTGTGTGTTTCTCAGTGAAAAGCCTGTTAGTTTCTGAAGAACAAAGGCAAACGGACCATGTTTACTGTATGCCAAGGTTCAAAATCAACAGGATTTGTGAATACTTTTTCATTTCTCTTAACTTAAATGACATTGATTTTTAAACTTCTGATGCAGGAACTTTGAATGGATTAGAAATGTTTTATTGATAGACTGAATTGGGTTGGATTTGTGTCACTCCAAAATTATCTTTCAAATGCTTTCCAGGTAACTGCACTGCAAAAAAAAAAAAAAAAAAAAAATGTTGGTTTAAGTTAAAGTAAGTTGCTTTAACCCTCTGGTGATCTTTGGTCATTTTTGACTGACCAATTTTACGTTTTTTTTTTTTTTTTTTTGAATGTTTTACTTCATCAGAATGGTACCAAACTTTTGGTTTTGGCACTTATGTGAACACAAAACAAAATCATGGACATGATTCGAAAAGGTTAAATGTTCCTGAAAGAAATAGTCACACCTGTGCTTCTCGCAGTCAAAAATGAGCGCATGAGAAATGAATGGGAAATCTTACTGAAAGCTCATTTTTTGAGATGTCAAGCTCAAATTTGGAATACAAATTTAGATTTATGGCTTTGATTTCCTTGCAGTTTTAGAGTAAAACGTGTTTTTGAAAATATATATTTCATATAAAAATTTAAAATAGTATTTTTGTATTTGCATTTTTCATAATAAACAAAAATTCTGTAACTTTTAAGGTAACTTTTTACATTTTTTTTTTCACTTCAGCAATAATTTGCCAAGTGTTGTGTTTGAAAAGAGAAAGATTTAGGACCATTTAAGTCGGAAATTTCATTTTCAGGTTTGTGCTCAAAAAGTAAATAAATGGATTATAACCACAGCGTAAATAAAATTTAGTAGCATAAAATCCCCTAAAAATACAAAATATTAAATAATAATTAAAAAAACATTATCTAACTAAAATATAGTACATTCATTTCATTGAAATAATAAATAAAATAAAAATTCTGTCATTTTTGACTGATACACGATCAGCAACAGAGTTAAAATTGAGTTCATTGAGTTAATACAATGAAGGTGATTGATTTAATCAAAAGAAACTCAAAATACTGTGTTATCTGAACCACATTAATCATCTATGTTGATTTGACAAAAGAAAAAATGTTGTGATAACATCATGAAAATATTTTTACAGTGTGCACACTTTAATGACGCACAGAGAAACTGTCTGCTGACCTGAAGAATGAACTTTGAAATGTTTTATTCACCAACACACTCTTTAAAAAAGGTTCAAGAAAGGCTTTTATCATGTAAGGCCACATTAGAAAGTTTTGAAGAATATTCTAACACACTTCACTTCCATTGTGCCTCTGTAACCCAGATTTGAGCTTTTTTGCTTTTTAAGAAAATAAGGGACAGGTGGACATATAACAACCTATAATGGAAAAAAAGAGTTCAGAAACGGTGCAGCTGCTGCAGAGTAAAAATACTAAAACATTTTCTTGGTTCAGGTGCTGAATCTGTATAGGCACAGTCTACACAGAACAAATGGATTCAAAAATATGTACACAGTCAAGTAATAATGTACAACGATAGCGTGCAATATGCCACGAACACTCCAGAAATCACATCACCACTGTCACTGTGCACCGGCAAAGTTTCAGATCCACGAGTTGAGCACATGCAATGACAATGTTTTCTGCAAAAAAAATCCTTTCTTGTGCCTTTCAATGGCAATTTACACCGATAGGTGGCAGTGAGTATTCTCAGGTAGAATTTCCCAGTATATCTCAGCAGTCGCTCAGCTGTCACACACACACACACACACACGCTCGCGCGCAGGAGTCTCGCGCAGAGTTTCTCCAAACAGAAAGTGAACAGGATCATTTCACGCTGCCGGAGCAACAGCACTCGGACAGAGCCTGGATAAATCTCATTATCAGAGCTTTGAGCAATGCGCTGGCAGCATGGCCAGATGGTTCAAGGAGCACCTGGGTTTCAAAACCACCAAAGCCCCGCCACCCGCGCCTCCGAAACCGGACTACCGACACTTCCACACCGCCGTCTCCAGTCCTCCAGCCTTCCACCTCCAGCAGCAGCCGGGCACCGGGTTAATGTCCGCTCAGCCCGACATCCTCACCGCATACAAACTCCAGAAGGAGCTGGACTTCGAGGATCCGTACACGCCGGGCGGAAACGTGCCCTTCTCCACCGGACTGAGTTCCGCGGGGTCGCCGGACGTCAAGTACGTGTCTCCGAAGCACCGGCTCATAAAGGTGGAGACGGTCGAGCGGAGCGGCTCGAGTTCGGGCAGCAGTAGCGGGGTGACCGCGGTCAAAACCCCCAGCTCTCCACCCGCAGAGCCCGAGAACAGCAACGGCAAGCAGGAGAAGGTAAGACCGGTGCGCGCTCACCTCCACAGGTACATGATGAGCAGTGCTCGCCACCACCACCATACACTGAGCATCACTTCTGTTGGGCTAAAATGGGTTTTGCTTTTTAACTTATTTCCCCCCCCATATATATATATATATATACATATACATATATACATAATCCCTTTTATAAAGGTAACTTGTTTTCTTTTTTTAATTAAACTGTTTTACATTTTTTTTTTTTTTTTTTTACAAATAAATTTATCATTAAATTATCATTAGTGTTTTGTTTAGTAAAAACTTTTAATAATCACTAATTTTTATCATTTTATAAAAGTATATGCACAATTACTAATTATATTTAGTGTTTTAAAATATTTAAAAATATTTATGATTTTAAAATGATTACATTTTTATATTATTAAATATTATTAAAAATAGTATATTAAATATTATTAATCATTATAACATTATCATTTATTATTAAACATTTATTTAACTTTTTTTTTTAACCAAGAATATGTTACATAACACAACTTAAAATTAAAAAACAGACCTAGAACAAAAATAAAACACTTTAATGTAAAGAAAACACTACAAAATAGTGATTACACTCTTCAGTTGCATCATTTGTAAACTCTGTTGTAACGCTCAGATGAAGCAGCAGTGTGTTCTTCCTGACCAAAATAAGCAAACATTTACCGGTAGTGTCCTCAGTGTGAAAATATTTGACAGAAACAGGATTTACACATTCTGTCATACTTTGTAAGAGTAAAGGCTGCACTTTAGTAGCTGAGGTCTGCGTCAGAACCGGTCAGACGAGTTGTTTTATGTGTTCCTCAACGGTTATGAGGGAGGACACTGTTATCATGACATCCAGAAACCCAATCCCGGCTCTGAGTTAGGATTAGACTGCTGTTAACATCCATAAACATCTCTGAGCTGCCGGAGCGACTGCATCCGGGAAAAAAATTGGGCCGTTATTCTTGATCATTTTGATAGTTTTAGTAGTGTGTGGAATTGGAGAGTCCTTCATAGTGCTCAGTGTACACTATATATATATATATATATATATATATATATATATATATATATAGTTTATATTTTGGGGTGTAAATGAAAACATCATCTCCAGAAGATGGCTTGACGTCCCTCATGAGAATCAAGTCATTAATAAACACACAGGAACGCTTTAATCTACAATTCAACTTACATTTAGTGCTTTGCATAAAAGTTTTCATAAAGTTTAAATCAACATCCACTGCAAAATGTATGAAATGTTTTGTGCAAAATATTGAAGAATCTTGTAAAATTTCAAACTTGACCCTCAGTGTCAGTCAGTCAGTTGACCTGTACTTTACTGACCATTTTTTTAATGTTTTGCAAACTCAGATTCGGTGGATATAGTGATTCTTGTTGTTGTAGGGTCTGAGTGATGCACACGTGCTCGGAGGCCGTAGACGTTCACGCGTGTTGAGTTTAATTGTCAACCACGTATGGCAGCAATTTGTCTGTTTACGTGGACGTCAGCCAGAGCGATCACAAACACTTCCTCTGCGTTTCATTCCTGACACACCTTTACCTGTGAGGTGCGGCCTGTGCGTTTCAGGTTATGACTGCATGCTTCTAACAGTGATGTAATGTATATACTTCACGCGCCCCCACAGATGTCCTCACTGTCTAGTTATCTTCTGCAGTGTGTTGTTAGTGAATGACATGCAGTTGTTTCTGTCCTTCTCATTCTTGCTGAGCTGATCAACATGCTCATGGACTGCCTATCAAAGCAGGACAACAGGCAACTGACTCATCAATCCTGGTAAATACCGCAGCTTCTGGGACGTCTAATTAAAAGGAGGGGTGTCGTTCGCCTAACGATTTCAGCTGTAGTTTGATTACTGCGGTCAGTGAGGCGTGACGTTTGTGCTGGTCAGCTCTGTTATCAAACGCTGTGGCCCGATTACTGAATTACAAGGTTGTTGAAGGGAGAGTGATCTGCATAAGACACTACTTCATAGGAGAAAAACAGGTGTGTGTGTGTGTGTGTCAAGGTTTGGCTGGTTAGAACGGCCCCATTAGCCCCTACTGGTCGATGTTGTAACTAACCATCTGGTTCCACTGAAAGCCGTGTGTTCAGATATAGCAACCAATGTCCAATGACTCTTCTGCTCACCAAGGCTGCATTTATTTGATCAAAAATACAGTAAAATTGTGAAAAATAATTCCAATGTAAATCAGCTGTTTTCTATGTGAATATATAGTAAAGTGTAATTTATTCCAGTTGTGCTGCTTCAGATTTCAGTGGAAACTGTGATACACTATCATTCAAAAGTTTCATCAAAGAATCCTGAAAAATAAAATGTATCAGATTCCACAAAAATCTGAACTGTTTTCAGCACTGATAATAATCATAAATGTTTCTTGATCATCAAATCATCATATCAGAATGATTTCTGAAGGATCATGTGACACTGAAATCTGGAGTAATGATGCTGAAAATTCAGCTTTGATCACAGGAATAAATTACACTTTACTATATATTCACATAGAAAACAGCTGATTTACATTGGAATAATATTTCACAATTTTTACTGTATTTTTGATCAAATAAAAGCAGCTTTGGTGAGCAGAAGAGACTTCTTGCAAAAGCAACTTTTTGCTAATATATTATTGTCATACACTGTAGTATTTGACTAGTGTCCAGGCTCTTAAAAGCGTGAAAAGGACCATGGTGCATGAATGTCAATCATTTAATACCATGGTATATCATAGATTTGTTAGCCCTGTACATACATCATCATCATCATCATCATCATCATGCTCTGTCCGTCGCTGAGATTCTGCTGCTCGTACAGAATCCCGCGTATCGACCGCTGCGACTGAACACGAGTATCCTCCTAGTGCTTTGAAAAGGCCAACTAATGTCTTAATTACTTGACAAGTGGATGATAATTATGTCAGTGCTTTCCTAATGCTCAGAATGCCAATATCTGTGTCGAGTGTTTTGCTCTATCTTGATTTTGAAACAACAGCAGGATTCAGTCATTCGGTTTAGTTTGTTCATTATAGCAGACAGGAGAGAAGGAGTGAGAATCAGGGCTGCTGATCCATTGAGATATTTAGTCAGGGTTTATATATAAGACATTTTGAAATTTAAAGTTTGGTATTGTGTGACGACACTAATTTAATTATTTGTATTTTATATAATATTACTTATATTTTGCCATTGGGATATAGTAAGGAGGCCGGCTGTGCATTAGAAAGCTGATAACATTTTCTTATGATTTTTTTTGTTCTCATTGTGTTTTTGTTGTTGGTGATTAGACCTTCCCGGCTGAGAGCGTTTTATAAGATGATCAATTATCGTTTCAAAATAGTGCTGCTAATTAACAACACACACACACACACACACACACACACACACACACACCTTTGTTAAATTGCTCAGGTTAAGGACTCCTGAAAGTGAATTACTGAATGATAAACAGAAGATAATGGAAGCAAACAAACCCTGCTGTGACCTTGACTGTTCTTGCTGAGGGTCTGTTGTTATTATTCTCTAAACTAACTTTAGGCTTTATATTTTCAACACAACGCTTGTTCTTGCCAGGCATGTTAACTTCTCAGAACATTTGAAAGCTTCTCAAAAGTTTTCTGCTTTGGCAGAAGTAAACCCTGTCTGAATTACTGGGGTATTGATGATAATAAGACGATCAAATGAAATATTGGCCTGATGCAGGGCTAACGGCGCCATATTGACTGTGTTCAAATCCATCCTATAAGATCATAAATCTTCTAGGCGAGACGTAAGATTCAGACTGGTTTATTGCACTTCGTACATGGGTAAAAACTTGTCAGTGTCAAAATGTGCCATTTCCATCTAGGTTTCTTTCTTGTTTCTGCCATAAAATCCGCCATTGCGACTTTTTATCTCACAATTCTGACTTTTTTTCTCAGAATTTTGAGTTATAAAGTTAGAATTGCATGATATAAACTCACAATTGTAAGAAAAAATTCAGAATTACAAGTTTATATCTGGCAATTCTGACCATAACGCAATTCTGACTTTATAACGTAATTCTGACTTTATAACTCGCAATTCTGACTTTATAACGTAATTCTGACTTTTTAACGCAATTCTGACTTTATAAACCTCAATTCTGACTTTATAACATAATTCTGACTTTATAACGTAATTCTGACTTTATAACTCGCAATTCTGACTTTATAACGTAATTCTGACTTCATAACGTAATTCTGACTTTTTAACGCAATTCTGACTTTATAACTCGCAATTCTGACTTTATAATGAAATTCTGACTTTTTAATGCAATTCCTACTTTATAACTCACAATTCTGACTTTATAACTTGCAATTTTGACTATAACACAATTCTGACTTTTTAACGCAATTCTGACTTTATAAATCGCAATTCTGACTTTATAACTTGCAATTTTGACTATAACGCAATTCTGCCTTTTTAAAGCAGTTCTTTTTAACGCAATTCTGACTTTATAACGTAATTCTGACTTTATAACTTGCAATTTTGACTATAACGCAATTCTGACTTTATAAACCGCAATTCTGACTTTATAACTCGCGGTTCTGACTTTATAACTCGCAATTCTGACTTTATAAACCGCAATTCTGACTTTATAACGTAATTCTGACTTTATAACTCGCGGTTCTGACTTTATAACTCGCAATTCTGACTTTATAACTCGCAATTCTGACTTTATAACTCGCGGTTCTGACTTTATAACTCGCAATTCTGACTTTATAACGTAATTCTGACTTTTTAACGCAATTCTGACTTTATAAACCGCAATTCTGACTTTATAACGTAATTCTGACTTCATAACGTAATTCTGACTTTTTAACGCAATTCTGACTTTATAACATAATTCTGACTTTATAACATAATTCTGACTTCATAACGTAATTCTGACTTTTTAACGCAATTCTGACTTTATAACTCGCAATTCTGACTTTATAATGAAATTCTGACTTTTTAATGCAATTCTGACTTTATAACTCACAATTCTGACTTTATAACTTGCAATTTTGACTATAACACAATTCTGACTTTTTAACGCAATTCTGACTTTATAAATCGCAATTCTGACTTTATAACTTGCAATTTTGACTATAACGCAATTCTGCCTTTTTAAAGCAGTTCTTTTTAACGCAATTCTGACTTTATAACGTAATTCTGACTTTATAACTTGCAATTTTGACTATAACGCAATTCTGACTTTATATCACACAATTCTGACTTTATAACTCGCAATTCTGACTTTATAACGTAATTCTGACTTTTTAACGCAATTCTGACTTTATAAACCGCAATTCTGACTTTATAACGTAATTCTGACTTCATAACGTAATTCTGACTTTTTAACGCAATTCTGACTTTATAACATAATTCTGACTTCATAACGTAATTCTGACTTTTTAACGCAATTCTGACTTTATAACTCGCAATTCTGACTTTATAATGAAATTCTGACTTTTTAATGCAATTCTGACTTTATAACTCACAATTCTGACTTTATAACTTGCAATTTTGACTATAACACAATTCTGACTTTTTAACGCAATTCTGACTTTATAAATCGCAATTCTGACTTTATAACTTGCAATTTTGACTATAACGCAATTCTGCCTTTTTAAAGCAGTTCTTTTTAACGCAATTCTGACTTTATAACGTAATTCTGACTTTATAACTTGCAATTTTGACTATAACGCAATTCTGACTTTATATCACACAATTCTGACTTTATAACTCGCAATTCTGACTTTATAACAATTCTGACTTTATAACTCGCAATTCTGACTTTAACGCAATTCTGACTTTTTAACGCAATTCTGACTTTATAACACAATTCTGACTTTATAACTCGCAATTCTGACTTTATAACTCACAATTCTGACTTTATAACGAAATTCTGACTTTATAACTCGCAATTCTGACTTTATATCACACAATTCTGACTTTATAACTCACAATTCTGACTTTATAATTCGCAATTCTGACTTTATAACTCACAATTCTGACTTTTTAAAGCAATTATGACTTTATCTCACAATTCTGAAAAAAAAAGTCAGCATTGTGAAATAAAGTCGCAATTACCTTTTTTTTTTTTTTTTTAATGTTTTTAAACCAGTTAATTAGCATCAATATATTCATATACATCTCATATTCGGACATGCTTGTTTAAATTTGCTTTTTATGGTCTTAAGGTTTATGCCAAAATGCTTGAAATTGGTTTTATTGGTTCAAGTATAAATTTATGGTATTTGTTTTTCTGTAGATCTAACATTTTTTTGGTTTAGTGAAATGGTAGATTTTGTGCCTATAATTAAAGTGTTGAATAGTATGAGGAAATGTTTGTACTTCAGTTAACTGAGAACTTATTTACTCTAGTAAGGAACATTGACTTGCATACAGTAGCAGAGAATCAATAGCTTTCTTTTTAATTGGCATTCTGCACGATTCAGTTATATGTAACTACGGTAACCGTATGTATTTAGTTTTGTGTGTGCGTGTGTGAATATGTGAGGTTTTTCTTTTAATTGAATAGGTGAATGAGGCAGTTGACCTCCACTGAAAGACAAAAGCATTACATACATCCACTCGACTGTTTCAGGCTGGCTCTCTATTGTGAGTGCTGCTGTCTGAATGAACGAACACTCCCACACATACACATCTGACAGAGCTGCTTCATTAAACATCACACTGTTTCCAAAAACATCCAGCAAGCCTTCCGTGAACATTAAGAGAAATTTATATTAGACAAGACGACAGACCTTGTCGGAAGTTCCTTCTTCTCACTTCTGAAGTTATTGTTGAACACTACCAGTCAAATGTTTGGAATAATTAAGATTTTAAGATTTTTTTAAATGTTTTTTGGTCTCTTCTGCTCACCAAGGCTGCATTTATTTGATGAAAAATACAGTAAAAAATTTGAAATATTATTCCAGTGTAAATCAGCTGTGTTCTATGTGAATATATAGTAAAGTGTAATTTATTCCTGTGATCAAAGCTGAATTTTCAGCATCATTACTCCAGTCTTCAGTGTCACATGATCCTTCAGAAATCATTCTAATATGATGATTTGCTGCTCAAGAAACATTTATGATTATTATCAATGTTGAAAACAGTTCATATTTTTGTGGAAACTGTGATACACTTTCAAAACTTTGGGGCAAATAAAAATAAATTAATACTTTTATTCATGAAGGACGCATTAAAGTGATCAAAAGTGACAGTAAAGACATTTATCATGTTTTGGAGTAATGATGCTGAAAATTCAGCTTTGATCACAGGAATAAATTACACTTTACTATATATTCACAAACCAGATATTTTACATTCATAAATATTTCAGGTTTTTTTTCTGTATTTTTAATCCAATAAATGCAGCCTTGGTGAGCAGAAGAGACTCTATAAAAAGAGATATTTAAAAAAAATCTTAATTATTCCAAGCTTCTGACTGGTGGTGTATGCGTCACATTCAAGTACTCAGTAGTCGGTAAGAATAGGAAACTATCAAGCCAGCTTACTGACAATAATGCAGATTTACTCCATATACAAAATGCACAATATGCAATCACCAAAATATGCGGCAGAGGAAAGATCTGAAAGATTGTGAAATCTGTCGTGGAGACTGAGTGTGTGGGAACTGATTGACTCTGCATTAATTACAGCTGTGATCCTTAATTTACAACATCATGAGTCAGGACCACAATCCTGATTCACTCCAGACCCTTTAACGGAATAGATCTGGGATTTCTAGTCTTGGTTCAGCATGACAGGACAGCCTTTACTCTTCACCGGTCAGCAGAAATGGTCATTTTAATGCACTGGTCAAAAAGAAACAAATGAAATCCTGGCCTGCTCTACCATGGATGGCACTAAAAAAGAAATAAAAGGGAGGAGAAGAGGTATTTTTATCTGTGCCACTATAGAAAAACACACTCGGATCGCCTGCGACTGTATAAATGTTTCTCAGTCCATCCATGTAATTAGGCTCTTCTTTTCTTCTTGTCCTGTGATGGTTAACTTTTCCTCCTCGCGGTTTGAACGTCTCTCCTCTGGGAATATTACAATCAAGGTGAGACGGTTGCAGGGCCTCATGCTCTCTGATCCCGACTTTTATCCTGTGGAAATGGCATAATGTTGTGGTTTTATTTGAACTTACATGGAGGCTCTTATTTAAAATAAAACAAACACTGGCTTGTTAGTCATAATGAACATTTTAAAGAAGATTCCAGTGCCATAAACCCTATTTTAGGAGTAAAGCAGAACACTAGATGGTGTTTTTAAGTGGTAATGATACTGATTCAAGATATTTTTGTTGTAATTTTCGTTCATGTTGTAATAGTTTCAGTTTAGCCGAAGTGAGAGCAGTGACTCCAGCTCTGCTGCTGGAAAAAAGACGTCTGAATGCTGTTGCTTCAGGATTAAGGAAGTGCTCTCTTCCTGACAGGAAGTGTTTACAGCTCCCTGACAATCCCTTTTGACTGGGCAAGTCCGATCTTGCGCCTTGAAATAGACAGGGAGCGGTTCACACACCTCTCGAGCATCTCCACGCTGATGGTTTACGGATGACACCGCTAAAGCTTCATCTCAATCTAAACTGATGCGTTGAAAATCATGTTTTCCCATAATCCTCCTTGGTGCAGTGCTCTAGTCTAGAAGACCTTTGGCTCATTGTATGTAGCTCCAGCAGGTTGCCTGTGGAGTGTGTTGCTGGAAAGCCCCGTGTCGTCGCTCCGCCGGGTGGATGTGGGTCTCCACCCATCTCGTCTCATTCGTGGGACGGACGCGTCATGGCCTCCCTTCTCTCGTTATTCTCCAGAGATCAACTGAGGTCATGCTGTTTCCGTCTGTAATCAAGAGATCCGCGAGCTGACCTCACTCGCTTCATGCTTGTTTTCCTGTCGAATACAAGAACTGTTGAGCTGCAGCTTAGTTTATAGAGCGAGAACAACTGAGTGAAGAAATATGCATGTATTTTACCCCAAAATATAAGAAATTATATTTTGCATGAAGAAAACGTTGGTTTCACTTGAAGCCTTTATACAATGCATTATAAAGGCATTCATAATGTATGTTATGATGCATTATATACAGTTCATAAATAATTGTATCCAAACTTAAAATGCATTACAATATTGCAGATTCCTTGTTAGATCTGAAATCGGTTGTTTGTCGTGTTTTAATGCATTAGACTTTTTTAAAGGTGTAACAATAAATATATTACTATTATAACTGTGGTTATAATTTATTCATGAGATCATACAATGTATTATAAGTGATGCATCAAAAATATTTGTATAATGCATTATATATAAAGGCTTCAAGTAAAGTAAAGTGTTACCAAAAAGGTAAACATTTTTTAGGACTATTATTTTCTCACAACATTGTTTCATGCACAATTTTTTTTTTTTTTATCCAATATGTCATTTACTTTTCAAATGTTATTTTTTGCATTACACTACTGAGAAACTAACAGTAGCAAAATAAATAAATAATATAATAGTCTTAATTGTCCAAAAAAAAAATAGGCTGCATGTTCTTTATGAAAAATATAATTCCTTATTTTTTGTTTTTGAGTTGAGATATAACCCTGACATTTCTTGAATTGCATATACAGATCCACAAATATACTATTGCAACTGATGCTAAAATAAGAGTGCAGAATACACAATATATGCTGAAATATGTGTGTGTGCATTATAAATATGCCATCTTATATTTTAGCATCACAGTTCCATTTCTTCTCCCTGCATCGGTCTCAATTTTCCCTCTAAAATTCAAAGTCAAATCTGTAGGAGAGAGAAAGAGAGAGGTGAAAGGAAATTGGATTTTGTCAAGCGTATCCCCTAGTGTTTAATCTTGAATATCTGTGCTGTATTAAAAGTGCTGTAATCTTCTTGAGTCGCGTCCGGTCGGGGTCTCTGGCTATGAGAATGACGCTACGATGCTTCAGTTAGCCGATGTCACGGAGACTGACAAAAGTGCATTTCACTGTAGGATGAAGTGTCCATCTAAATGAGAAGATCAAGAATGTATTAAAGCTGAAATTTAAAGAGGACCTATTATGCCTCTCTTCAAAGTCTTGATGTTGTTTTTGGGCTCTACTAGAACAGGTTTTCCTGCTTGAATGTTGATTATTTTCCTCATATTCTCCATTGTTCAGCTCCTCTCTTCCCAGTCTGTCAGTAACGCTCTGTTTAGTTCCTGTCTCTATGAAGCCCCTCCTTCTGAAAGCACAATGTGCTCTGATTGGTCGGCTGGAGCGGTGTGTTGTGATTGGTGTTTGGAAATGTCCCGCCCCTTACCATAACCGCCAGTTTCAACACACTACTAACTAACTCAACCAGGCCCCGCCCCTTTATTCTGCGTATGAATTATTTAAATGAGGAATATTGTGAAGAAAACTCAAGACTACAATGGAGGCATTTCAGAAACACTGACACTGACATAGAGAAGAACTCCCGCCTTTTTCCTGCTCAAACAGCAACATTACACACTAAAGAAAGATGGAAAAAAAACAACTTGTCCTGTTTCAATAATTGTCATGTGCAGCTTCAGCTCCATGATGCTTTATTTGACCGTGTTGTGAGCAGCAGTAGCTGTGAAAGTTCCTGCAGATGTGAGGTGGAGGGTCGCGGTTGTTTTCTGGTTCTTGTGTTTGCGTTCCTCTGCTCTGATGCACACGTGACCAGCTCAAGTCTGTGATGGATGACTCGTGGCACATGATCAATGGCTCTGTTAACAACTTCTCAAAGTGACATAAAAATCACTTTTGCTTGCAAGCTGTGTGAAATTTGATGCACTTTTATGAAATGTGTTATATGGAGGCTTAATTTTGATTGCTGATAAATTAGATTAGCAAAACACCTGAGGTGTGAAGAGTTACAGTCAGAGTGAAGGGAATATTGATAGATAATACATGCAAGTACTTTACATTTAAGTACATTTATGGCTATATATGCAATTTTTTAATGGTCCACCAATCTTGAATTTAACCTACAGTGCTGTATTATTCCTCTTTCTTATTTCGTACATAATAATTATTTTGTATATATAATTATTAATACTTTTACTTAATTGTCAATAATCACAATATTTAAAGTAATTGTAATTATTATTATTATTTTTTTTTTTACAATTTTTGTTTTATGCAACTTGTCATTTATTTTTTTTATTTATTTATTTATTTATTTTTTTACAATTTTTGTTTTATGCAACTTGTCATTTTTTTCCCCCATTACAGTACTGAAAAACTCACATAACATATAACATAACATCCTAACATCCTAACATATAACATCCTAATATATAACATAACATCCTAACATATAACATGACATATAACATCCTAACATCCTAACATGACATATATCATCAAAACATGCCAACATATAACATGACATATAACATCCTAACATATAATAACATAACATCATAACATCCCAACATATAACATCCTAACATATAACATAACATCATAACATCCTAACATATAACATGCCAACATATAACATGACATATAACATCCTAACATATGACATCATAACATCCCAACATATAATAACATATAACATGACATATAACATCATAACATGCCAACATATAACATGACATATAACATCATAACATGCCAACATATAACATGACATATGACATCATAACATGCCAACATATAACATGACATATGACATCATAACACCCTAACATATAGTAACATAACATCATAACATCCCAACATATAACATGACATATAACATCATAACATCCTAACATATAACATGGCATACAACATCCTAACATATAACATCCTAACATATAACATCCTAACATATAATATCCTAACATCCTAACATATAACATGACATATAACATCATAACATGCCAACATATAACATGACATATAACATCCTAACATATGACATCATAACATCCTAACATATAACATGGCATATAACATCATAACATCCTAACATATAACATGGCATACAACATCCTAACATATAACATCCTAACATATAACATCCTAACATATAATATCCTAACATCCTAACATATAACATGACATATAACATCATAACATGCCAACATATAACATGACATATAACATCCTAACATATGACATCATAACATCCTAACATATAACATGGCATATAACATCATAACATCCTAACATATAACATCCTAACATATAACATAACATCATAACATCCTAACATATAACATCCTAACATATAACATAACATGCCAACATATAACATGACGTATAACATCATAACATCCTAACATATGACATCATAACATCCCAACATATAACATCCTACCCTCCTAACATATAACATATAACTTTCTAACATCATAACATCCTAACATATAACATGGCATATAACATAACATATAACATCCTAACATATAACATAACATCATAACATCCTAACATAAAACATGACATATAACATCATAACATCATAACATCCTAACATATAACATGGCATACAACATCCTAACATATAACATCCTAACATATAACATCCTAACATCCTAACATATAACATGACATATAACATCATAACATGCCAACATATAACATGACATATAACATCCTAACATATGACATCATAACATCCTAACATATAACATCCTAACATATAACATGACGTATAACATCATAACATCCTAACATATAACATCCTAACATATAACATAACATGCCAACATATAACATGACGTATAACATCATAACATCCTAACATATGACATCATAACATCCCAACATATAACATCCTACCCTCCTAACATATAACATATAACTTTCTAACATCATAACATCCTAACATATAACATGGCATATAACATCATAACATCCTAACATATAACATCCTAACATATAACATGACATATAACATCATAACATGCCAACATATAACATGACATATAACATCCTAACATATGACATCATAACATCCTAACATATAACATGGCATATAACATCATAACATCCTAACATATAACATGGCATACAACATCCTAACATATAACATCCTAACATATAACATCCTAACATATAATATCCTAACATCCTAACATATAACATGACATATAACATCATAACATGCCAACATATAACATGACATATAACATCCTAACATATGACATCATAACATCCTAACATATAACATGGCATATAACATCATAACATCCTAACATATAACATCCTAACATATAACATAACATCATAACATCCTAACATATAACATCCTAACATATAACATAACATGCCAACATATAACATGACGTATAACATCATAACATCCTAACATATGACATCATAACATCCCAACATATAACATCCTACCCTCCTAACATATAACATATAACTTTCTAACATCATAACATCCTAACATATAACATGGCATATAACATAACATATAACATCCTAACATATAACATAACATCATAACATCCTAACATAAAACATGACATATAACATCATAACATCATAACATCCTAACATATAACATGGCATACAACATCCTAACATATAACATCCTAACATATAACATCCTAACATCCTAACATATAACATGACATATAACATCATAACATGCCAACATATAACATGACATATAACATCCTAACATATGACATCATAACATCCTAACATATAACATCCTAACATATAACATGACGTATAACATCATAACATCCTAACATATAACATCCTAACATATAACATAACATGCCAACATATAACATGACGTATAACATCATAACATCCTAACATATGACATCATAACATCCCAACATATAACATCCTACCCTCCTAACATATAACATATAACTTTCTAACATATAACATCCTAACATATATCATATAACAAAACATATAACATAACATCATAACATATAACATATATAACATCTATAACAAATATACTATTGCAACTGGTGCTAAAATAAGTGTAGTATACACTCAGTATATTCTGAAATATGTGCACAATATCTAATAATAATAGCAATAAAGTAAATAGTACGTTATACTGATACTTGTATCCAAAAGTGGAGTAAAAAATGTTTTAAAACATGATTTTAAACAGAAGTTGTCAGTGTGTCATTTGAAACAGAGTGAGTGTCAGTGTAACTGTGGAATGACGCGTGTGTTTTCCTGGCAGACGCTTCTTTAGCAGCTCAGAAAGCACTGAGATGATCACCTCAGCTGAGATGGAGGGATCATGTCTGTCAGAGAATCAGCATTTACACTTCAGTAGTTGATTTTGCTGCTGCTGTGATGTTACTCTGGATGTTTCACACAGCTGGATGTGATTCTCTACCCTTCACTCATCTTCTCTGCTCTTCTATCTTCTGGCCGTCATCTCTGTGCTCAAGCGCTTCTTCAAACTAAAGGGCCCCTCGGTAGAAAACCTGAAGTGGGTGGAAATAATGAATGGACACACATGCTTCTCAGGCCCTGAATCAGCTTATCAACATCCTGATGAGTTTTTCAGTTTTGTAGTCTGTGGACTGTGCCTCGTGTCTTTTGCTGTTGACCCAAATAACACTCTCCAGGTTTTTTTGTGTAGTCACTTTGGCTACAATTGTGTTTACAGTTTTCTTTTAGGCCTGTAATAAATAATGTGAGGAAAAAAATACATATTATGTTCAACAGAGAGCAATGTCAGTGTTTGGTGTGAAGTCAGAAACGCAAGCATTTTTCCTTTAATCTCTTGAGCAGCTTAGCACAAACATTCGGTCTCGGGCTCGTCCTTCAAATCTCAGATGTGGTTTGCTGGTCCAGTTCAGCGACGTTCTCTCTCTTCTTGCTCTCTGTTTTGTGCAGTGAAATCCTCCTCTGTCTGTAATTTGGTGGATGGTGCTCCGAGTGGCTTTGTGCCGGGGTCGATTGGCCCCTCAGCGGGCCCTTCTCATTAGATTTGATCGCAGCTTTACAAAGCGTTACCGGCAAAAGCACAACAACAGCAGAAAGGGCCCCTTTGAAACGGCCCTTAATGCAATCGTGCCACTAAGCCTCCGGTCCGATTAGGTTATCCGCCGCTGAAATCCCCCGCGGTTCCTCACGTAAATCATCAATGTCAGTCCTCTCCCTCTCTTCCTCCTCCTCCCGTCATTTTCTGTGCTTTCCAGCCTCCGGCCGCGGCACTTTGACAGCCGGGATGGTGTTATCGGGAGAAATGTCAAGTCAGAATATTTCTGGAGGTAGAGATCGGCTCGAAGCTACAAACGCAGCCGGGAACAGGAGTAATTTGAACTGTGTGAGAATTACAGTTTGTGGATTCAAGTAAAATTTATGACCCTCAAAGGATGTTTTATAGTCAGATTTCAGAGATGGATGGAATGAGATGAGAGGAGAAGAAATGCAACCATGTTTTTCTCCGTTGTAACTTCAGTTTGGCTTCCATCTCCTTATTATTACCCTGCGTTCTTAATGTTAATTGCTTTCCAAATTCATTTCCCTTTAATGATTTGTATCTCTTGTAATGAGCCCACACGGTTCAGCTCAATACAGAATTTCATAACAGCTGACAGAAGTTTCCTCAGATTTTCCCTCCAGCTCAGACAGATGCTTCATTGGATCGGTTCGTTCATGAGTCGCTGTCAGGTGTCGTGAAGAGTCTAGATTCTTTAAACGAGGGTCATACTGCAGTGAACCCCTGCTGGTAGATACTGTAACTACACTTTCTTTATTGACGGTCATTCAAAAGTAGCCATACATGCTGACAATGTGTATTACAATAATATCACTGTAGATGTTTTAGCAGAGACATAATATACACATTTCTTTCTTTCTTTCTTTCTTTATTTATTTAAATATATATTTTTTTGTTTTTAATTTTTTTTTGTTTACGTTTTTTATAATACTTATATTACTGTAGTTTTAGCAAAAACAATATAGACATTTATTTATTTTGTTTGTTTAATTAATTTGATTTAATTTTATATAATACATTTAATATATATATATATATATATATATATATATGTATATGTGTGTGTGTGTGTGTGTATATATATAGAATTGAATTCAATTATATGAAATATAAAATAAATTAAAAATGTAAATTATAATATATATGTTTCCACAATAATATTATAATAAAATATATAAAAGCACAATATGAAGTTTCAAATAAACCTCATATGAAAAATAAAAATTTCAATAAATGAAAATAAAAATATGTATTTATAAAAACAATTAAACATTTATAAAAATTAAAATACATTTAAAAATATTAATTAAAATAATTGTTTCTGATAATGCATCTACACTAATATTATAATAAAGTATATAAGCAGAATATGAAGTACCCCAAAAAAAAAAAAAATATATATATATATATATATATGAATGAAATGTTCAAGGTGTCTGAATACATTTTGGTTTGACTATATATATACTAAAAATGTAAATTAAAAAAAAATATATATATTATAAGAAATATTATAATAATATATATATATATATATATATATATATATATATATATATATATATATATATATATATATATATAAATAAAAAATAAAAAAATAAATATATTTTTATTTACATTTTTATTTTTTATATGAGGTTTATTCAAATCTTAATATTGTGTTTATATATTTTATTATAATATTTCTTATAATATATATATTTTTTTAAATTTACATTTTTAGTATATATATAGTCAAACCAAAATGTATTCAGACACCTTGAACATTTCATTCATTAATACAGTTTATTCACTATAGTTTAAAAAAATGGTAATAAAATATGACAAGATCTCAGAGTTAAACTGTGTCAGAAAAAAAATAATCTTAATTATGTCAGATAACACTTAAGCAAAACATGGACAGTTCAAAGTGTCTGAATCATTTTTTTATCAGTTTTACTGGTTGTCCACTGTATGAAGAATTTTTGGGTATAATATGTCACAGTTTACTTTATTTTGCTATCCTCACTTACAGAAATGAACTATAGTGTCCTGAACCCACTAGTAAAAATATATCAATTTTTTGGTTTGACTATATATATATATATATATATATATAATAATATACATTTTACAAATTTTTTTTTTTTAATGAGTTTTTTTTTAAATCTTGTGCTTATTTCAAAGGCAGAATCAGCAGTAAATCACACTCTTTGTGTTCATTGTAAATGTAATCCAGGCCTGACATTGCTGTGCTGAACGACCTCAGCCTCTGATCTTACTCAAGCTTTACTCTGAGGAGTCATGAGGCTGATCTCAGACCAGTAGTAATCAGGCAGGGCTGTTTTTCTCAGCGTGTTCCTCGAGGGCATGTGTGCGTGAAGCTGTGCTCCAGTTTGACTTTCATGACAAGCGTGGCTTTCTGACACACCCAGCACATGGCAGGCAACAGATGGTGGTTCCCGAGCCCCGCTGGCCCTGCGTCACCGTGAGGCCCTCGTACCCTCGCTGAGGCTTCATACTGACACACACAGCCTCGTGTTTACTATAGTAAGAGCCACTTTGCTTAATAGCAGCTTATATCCTGAAGAAAACGAGGAGAGAATAATTAAGTGTGGTTAAATGTGAAACAGAGGGCGGAGGAAATTAACTCTAAACTTTACACATACTTGCTATTGTTGCACTATAATTAGTCTTTCCTTTTATTAGTCTTTTTAATTACTGAGAGTTCACTGTCCTCAAATACATATTAGAAAATTCTGACCAGGGGCGGTGATTAAAATCTGAAAAAAATTTTTAATGTAAATTTAAAAATGTGAAACAAATATTTAGCTGTTGAATAACTCAATTAATAAGTTCCTTCTCAGCGTTGTTAGTTTCGTATGCTTTATGCAAATATGTCACAATGCATTAGTCCAGTTTGTGTTAATGTCTTTGCTGTTGACATTTTTACATAAAATATCTTTATTCATAGTAAAATGTGTGCTAAAAAGTTTGAATAAATCGATTATTAAATAAATTCCATTGTTAACGTCTCAGCTTTTAATTTCATATGCATTATGCAAATAAATTTAATTTTGAAGAAAATAAGCAAACATTTTTTTCAGCCGTTTAGACTTAAAATGTCTTTGCGGTGTACCTTCTTACATTTGCATGCCTTATATATATATATATATATATATATATATATATATATATATACAGGAATATTCTCTCTCTCTCTCTCTATATGCTGATTTTACTTGAATGTCTTTGTAGTGGCGGATCAGTTGAGCTTTAGAAGGCATTTCTCTTTGTGTGAATGTTTCATATGGCTGTGTCCGATAACGCTGCTCTTCAGGTCTGTGGACTCATCGAGTTCAAGGCTGACCTTGACGTGTTTCAGAGCGAAAACAGCCCCACTGAAACCAGAACATTAACAACTGTGAAAAAGCTTTTTGACTGGCTTCACATGTGAGATTGAAAGATGGCTGAAAATAGATCTGCTCAATCCGTCCTCTGTTTGATGCTTGTTTGTCCTCGCTTCATAATAATACCACATTTCCAGCTAGTAGTGTCTACATAAGCCCAGGGCGTTACAGCGTTTGGAGCTTGTGCCAGGTAATATTTGAGAAATACCTTGATGGCGTAATTCACTCCAGAGGACATCTGCTGTCCACCTGTCACATGCTAATGAAGTCCAACATACTGGCTCGGTTCAGAGTGACATAAACACGTACGCCATGTTTACTGTGCAGTGTGTGTGCTTAAAACTGTATGCAACAATGAACCAGTGTTATTTTAACATCATTTTATTTAATTTTATTTTTAATCGAAAGTTTTATTAATTCTGTAAATTTACTAAAAATTTGTCATTTTTATTATTTTTTTTTAAATTAAGTTTTAGTTTTAGTCAACTTAAACTAAACTAAACTAAACTGTGACATCTAGGTATCTTCTCTGAAATAAACACTATTTAGCATTTTATATTTTTAGAAAATGTATTTTTTCTGTTTTAATTTTATTGTTTTTTTTTTATTTTTTTTATTTTAATATATCTGGTTTTTATGAAGTTTTAAGTCATTTACACTCTAAAAATGCTGGGTTAAAAACAACACAACACAAGAAAATGGACAAACCCAGCAATTGGGTTGTTTTAATCCAGTGATTATATCCTGTTAAATGTTTGCCCAACCTGCTGAGTAGTTTTATTTAACTCAACTATTGTTTACAAATGACTGTATTGCTTGCTTAAAATGAGCCCAAAATATGTTGGAAATTAACATTTATTAATGTGTTTAATAAATGAATATTATTATTGTTGCCTCTAGTAATTATGTGTCTGACTTTTAATTTCCAACATATTTTGGGTTCATTTTAAGCCAGACATATAGTCATTTTTAAACAATAGTTGGTCAAACATTTAACCCAACTGCTGGGTTAAAACAACACAATCTCTGGGTTTGTCCATTTTCAACCCAACTTGGGTTGTTTTTAACCCAGCATTTTTTAGAGTGTAGTTTTAGTTATTTTAGTACTTCGACTTAAACTAAACTATGAATGACGTCTCGGTAACTTCTCTAAAATAAACATTATTTATACAACATTTATTTAGCATTTTATTTCAGCTCTATTTAAAAAGCTTTTAATATTTGGCAGTCAGACAAAATTTTTGTGATGTTAAAAATTGTGATAAATATTACTTCAGTCTCATTCGTCACATTGACAGTGGAAAGTCAAGTATCACTCTTAGAAGAAAAGGTTCTATATGTTCCATGGCTCCGTCAGGTGCTTAATATATAGATCGTTTTAGGGGTTCCATCATGTGATCATATAATGGATTTAGTTTAGTTTAACAGCTCGTAAACATACTTTATCACTAGAAAAAATAACCTGTTAAACATGAAAGTATTGTGCAATCACAATAATATATAGAACCTTATTGGCATAAAGGGTTCTTTAAAGTCAAGAACTCTATATAGAATCCCATTGAAACTGTTTGATACTTTTAAAAGATGTAATCCATGCACACTGAAAACTGACATACTAGAACTGTATGTACTTTAGTCCCATAAGGCACCGCTGCTGTGTTCAGTTCTCTGTGACGCTGCTCTGATGGGTTTCTGGTTTTAGCTTCAGTCAGTGTTTCGTGTGGTTTGGGTTCACTTTCGTCCCTCTGTAAACACTGGATGTGATGAGGGGAGTGAACATGGCAGTTTCAGAAAGAAAACAGCTCTGACTCTGAAATGAATTGTAGTGCTGTTGTTTCTAAAATCTATCATTGTGCCATTAAAGTTTTTGATTAACGGTGATGTTTTGCAGGAACTTTATCTGTGGTAGGAAAATAAACTGGAGTTTATGTTCATGCTGGGCCTCGTCCCCTCTCTCAATCCCACAGCACACTGAGGAATAGCCTGTAATTACACAGAGAGATGATGATGGCCTCTCTGTTCTGCTGCGCTACAGCCCCCTCATACCTTAAACTTAGAAAAATGCAGGGTTTCCAGCAAACTTCATTTTAAAATCCTAATTGTGGGTCTTAGGTTATGTAGACTTTTTTCTTCTTCTCCGTGTTTAATGTTAAAATACTTCTTCCTTTGCCACTCTCATGTGAAGAAACAGTAATAAGTAAGCCATTTGTAGGTCGACTTTTGGAAGTCATTATAAACACTTTGGATGTGTGGAGCTTTGTTTGCTTGACCGGCCTAATTTAAGTGGTTTTATCATTGTTTTTGAGAAAATTGTTTGAAAATTATTATTTGTTCAGTTCTTTTTGCTGCTGATAGTGGTGTATTTGTTTTGTAATTGTGTGTACAACCCATTTCACCTGGTTTTGCAGTGGCAATTGACTAGAATATCTCAGAGGCATGAAAACAATCAGCCATTCATCATGGTGGTAAGCCATGCAAATGCTTAAAAACAAAACAGTAGCACCTTAAACTCAATTGCGTACTGGAAAAGAAGCCAATGGAGAAAATCCAAGGTTGGTGTAATATTATCCTCATTCTTGTTGTCTGTCAGAAGAGTGGCAGCTGCATTCTGGAAGAGTTTCTGGCAGGACAGATGGTACTGAGAGATTCCCATATAGAGAAAGAATTACAGTTGTAAAGGACAAGGGAAAAAAGCAAGAATATTATGCTGTTTTTACATGGTGAGATGCATTAATCAAAATGGAAGTTGATCATTTGCAAATCTCATTGGTTGACCTAGAAGGGCCAGATAACATTATAACTCTTATCGTCATCACGCAGGCTTCTCACCAACCAACATTTAACCTCTTCCAGGCAGTAATAGTGTAGATTAGATGATTATATATTTACCTGTTTGAGTGGTTTGACAACTGTGAGTCATTAGCATAGAGTTGATTAAAAATAAAGAAAACTGTGCCTAAAGGACACAGTGAAAATAAAAGACTGTAGGACCTAGAACGGAGCCCTGTGGTATACCGCAGTTTAAAGTTGCTGGAGATGAAGACAAATTTTCAAATCTGTCGGAAAAGGTTCTGTCCTTCAGATAGAACTTGGTTAACTTAAGCAAAGCAGACCCTGTGATGTGGTAGTTTCTAACTTTATCCGAAATATCATCTAATAAACATGAATCAAAACGTTGTGACTGGGACATTGTGGTTTCCTTTCTGTGTGTGGCTGAGGTCTATTTGTAGTTGTCCAGTTATGGTAATGCTCTTGTCTTTCTTTTGACCACAAGCCATAGAGAACAATTACAGATATTCATTTCCAAAACACACACTGACCTTCTACAAAGAATGTTAAATATGCAAGATGAATGGCGTTTGTGTAGATTGCGTACAGAGTGAACCAGCTTGTGCTGCGGTTGTTTTGCTCCTCCTCATGTGGTGGACGTTCTGCCCCAAAGGAATAAAGAGACTTGTCCGAATTCAAAGTCCAAACCTCTGCCAGGGACCAGCGCAGCAGATGGCACAATCTCACTGAACTCTTTTCTTCTTGCTGTGGGCAAAATCACCGGCATGTTTAATTTCACACCGCAGATAGTGTTGCCATTATACTAAATTGAATTATTCATTCATATTTTTTATTAATAATGAACAACTTTGTGAAAGGATATAATATCACAGTTTCCAGAACAAGAGTTGGCATTAACATTGCAGAATTGCATGACTGCATGGGCCGCATCTTTGTATTGCTGGTAGTTCACGCTCCATTGGATGACTGGTATTCCAGCACAACACTTCCTTGTACAGGAGCTTTTGTTTTGTCACATCCTCCCTTGAAATGGTGTATTTTGAAGCACTGAGTCATTGATTACAGCTTTCTGATGTCAGGAGACTAAATTCCAATATGACAAACAGTCTAGGGGTAATGAATGAATCTCAGAGCGCTGGTCATGTGCGTCTAATTACCATCATGCGTGTGAAATACCCTTTACAAAAATAACAGGCCTGCAATTAAACATGTCTGTGTGCCAAAGGCTGTATTTTTGCAATGTTGTGTGAACAGAGAGGAACAGTTTATGCTTCTTTTCTGTTGATTCTCTTTGTCTGTCTCGGCTTCAGACGGCACACCCACAAACCACCCACAATCCCTTCACTGACTGCCTCATACATATTGCACATGAATATGACATGGATTATACCGCAGTAATAGGCCAATGTGAAGGCATTGTGGAGGGAAGATGATGATATGTTCAACCGGTGGAGTGGTTTGACAACTATAGGTCATTAGCATTGATACGATGAAAAGAAAATTTGTGTTTGCAGAAAACTGAGCCCAAAGGACACACATGCAGTGAAAATAAAATAGGACCTAGGACTGGGCCCTGTGGGACACCACAGTTTAAAGTTGCTTAAGAGGAAGACAAACTCCCAAAACTGACAGAAAAGTTCATGTCCTACAGATAGGACTTGGTCACCTTAAGCAAAGCAGACGGCAGTTTCTAACTTATACAAAATATCATCTACCAAGCATGAATCAAATTTGTGACTATAAGAACATTGAATGAATCTCAGAGATTCATTCATTACCCCTAGAATTTAAAAGCAAAATTGTACAATTCATCTTTGTCTTTCTGGTATATTTGTGAAGTAATAGAATCGAGAAGCGAGAAGTGAGGAATTGTAAATTAGAAAGTATACTGCTATTTATTTATTTTTTCTCTGTCTTGGACGGAAACTTCTGTGCATTGAATTCTGATCTATTTTACCATTTTAGATAAATCCACTCCTAGACGTCACATAAAGACAAAAAAAATATGTTTGTTCTCAGTACAAGCCAGTAAAATTATCTGCATTATTAAGGAGTGGTTCTTGGCCAAAGTAAGATGCAGAATGGGCCAGACTTTGTTGATAGAAAAGCTAGGCTACACAAGACTAGTCTTTGAGAGTATTTGTGTGTGAAATTATAATTACTGTACGTGTGACTGAAGAGAGTGTTCGGCTACCTTCTGTGCCTTTCACCACAGTCTCCGTCTATATGTGTCCTTTGAGTCTCGTCCCTGCAGAGAGAGGAACAGTGGGATAGAAATAAATTAATGAAAGTGAGCGAATAAGACTTTGTTCTCATCCTCTGATTTACTTCTCGCAGAGTAAACCAGACTCACTTACACTTCTGAATTAAAGAGCTATCTTTTAATTGATATACATTTAAATCGCTTACCCCATGCTAGTGAATCACAGTTTCCACAGAAATCACAACTGTTTTCAACATGAATAATAAAAAAAAATGTTTCTTGAGCAGCAAATCATCATATTAGAATGATTTCTGAAGGAACATGTGACACTGAAGACTGGAGTAATGATGCTGAAAATTCAGCTTTGATCACAGGAATAAATTACACTTTACTATATATTCACATAGAAAACAGCTGATTTACATTATAATAATATTTCACATTTTTACTGTATTTTTGATCAAATAAATGCAGCCTTGGTGAGCAGAAGAGACTCTTTCAAACTTTAAAACACTGGTAGTGTACATGCGATTGGAATTTTGACTTATTGGAATAATTTATTTTTTCTATGATGCAATCAGTTTGATTTAATGATTTTAATTGATAGACAGCCCTAATTTAAATGAAGTTTTCTCTTGCATTGCTCAGCTCATCATCCTAGAGGACTATGCCGACCCCTTTGACGCGGCGGACCAGGCGGGCGGCACGCAGACGGTCGCAGAAAAGCCAACGGAGAACGACGGCTACATGGAGCCGTACGAAGCTCAGAAGATGATGGCTGGTAAGATGACAGTGTTTTTTTTCCAGTACCATCTTTTGTGTTGTGCGGCTTGATGATTGTGAACTCTGAAGTGGCTTCTGGGAGAATATAATGAAGCATGATAATGCATCTGGGCCTGTTTAAATGTGTGTGCACTAGACTCATGGGATCTCGCTCAATTTACGCTTGGTAATCCATCTCACAAGTCAGACTCTTTCTGTTAAACATGGCTTCCATTAGAAGTCGTCCTTGGAAATGTGGTGTCTAATTTCCTCTTTTTGTATTTCATTTTCTGTTTAATGCTGTAAACAGAAAAACAACAATCAATTAGATCCTGCAGATTGCGATGGCTTTCTTTATGTGGTGCGAAGCAGCTGCTCGGTGCTTCTGTTTAGATGAAATTCATGGGTCTGTGGCATCAATTATCCCTGCATGAGCGGAGTAGTGCTCAAAGAAAATCATCTCACCTGTCTGAATGAAGACGGCAGCCATATGTGAGCTGTCTGGAGTCCAGTAAATACAGTGCAATCTGCATATGTCAGGCGCTGTGGTCATGTGGTCACGTACACGAGCACAACAGTATGCACACGGACTCTGTCCGCCGTCTGAACGCTGTAATGGGCTTTGAAGAGGAAGTCGCTGTGTTCCTCCACTCAGCGTGGCTGGAACAATGGAGAGGCAATCTGTCATTGATTCACTGCGTTCTGCTGCTGTTAGCCGAGATGAACAAACCAAATTACTCCGCAAACGAACCATGCAGATGCAGGATAAACAGTGTTTCTCAAGGTCAGACTGAGACACTGCAGAAGTATTTGCGACTGTAGATAACCATAAATCATTTATTCAACTGATGTGCAACATTTGAAGGTGCGAGAACAAGATTTAGTGTATGATGGTTCGAGGACCCTGCAGTATTTTAAATCATTTCAGCTTCTGTCTCGTTCTCTCAGTTTGTAGAGATGACCGCACAGTTTAATCATTCTCTCGAACACTAGAATCATTGTAGCTCTTGTTTGTTTGACTTTTGCGTCACAAAAACTAGTTTGTTCTCTTCCAACTGTATTTAAACAGAGCCGGAGGAGCTGACGTCTCGTAAATCGCAATTTCCCAGGTTGATGTTTCATAACACGTCAGGACAGGACAGCTGGGCTTTTCTTCATTTGGACTTCTTCCTCTTCCTCGTTTTCATCTATTCATCTTTTCATCAGAGCCATCTGTCCTGTCACTGAACACATAGGGGAAACTAAATTAATAAATAAATGTATCTTGGACACACTTCGTAGCTTTCTAAACAGAAGGGGAGATAAAACTGGCATTTTATTGGCTCATTACTTCAATGTCTAATTGATGTCCATATTCATTCATTTATTTATTTATTTATTTTTTTGAAAAGTTTGATTGATTTGATTTTGTACTTGCATGAAAATTGTGCTTATTCCCTTCAGTTTATCTTTTCTCTAAAGTATCTGGATGTTTTTCGTTTTGTCTAACTATTACCAGAGATTGTGTAATCCTAATGTCTGGATACAATATATACGTTCATTCATATTTATTTATGTAAAATCTGTGATTGAAAGGCTGTATAACAAATATTTAAATATTTATTTGGATTGTGCTCAGTTGTGATGAAAGTATTCTCAAAATTGCACATTAAAAATCTCTTACTCTCATATATAAAAACAGGGTAAATATAAGCAAGATGTATTCTTGACAGGCTTCATGAGATTCATCTATAAATGTCTGTCCTGGTGATGTATGCCTGTGTGTGTGTGTGTGTGTGTGTGTGTGTGTGTGTGTGTGTGTGTGGTTGTCTTCTCTGTGGATTGTGTGGAATGTGTAGCTGTTTCTCTCGAGCTCTTCTCTAGTGTGTTACATGTGCGCACACACTCACACTTGCATCATGTTAATGTGTGTGTGTGTGTTTAGAAAAGGGTGGCCGTTTCCTTACATATTGTGTAATAAGTGGAATATCTTGCTATCAAAGGAAGTGAGCAATTTCTCGTGTATTTTTCCTTCCTTTCTCTTTCTGTCGCTCATGCAGACACACAAAACTAATACAGACACTTTCACTGAGGCTGCTGTATGAGTTTAAACTTGTCTGAAGCTGCAGGAAGGCAGTGCTGTTGCGACCTGCCAGCCCGAACGCAAGAGTGTGTGTTCGTGCGCAGTGATACTCGTACATCTCTGTGGCTCGTTTGCCATGTGAGAACTTTCCCACAATCCCCAAGGTCCCCTGTGTTACGCAAACAAATGCTCATCATGGTCATTACACGAAAACACACACACACACACACACACACACACATTCAATGTGTGAAAGACGGAAATAGATGAAGAAAGGAGGGCGAAGGGGCTGGAAGTGAAGTTGACTGGAGGTCGTGTGGCCTATCATGTAGTATTTATGTTTGCCTCTGGTGAATTGATGATGCAGAGAGCAGATTTCAGAAGAATGATGGTGCTTCAGTCTCAGGCCTGTGATTGGTCGACTCCATCGGTTCAAGTCTCCTCCTCAGTGAAAATTCTCACACTGAGCTGCAGTTTTCACAGCGTCTGCTGACTCAGGATTTCTCTCTCACTCCCCCAATATTTCACCACTTTGGTTTAGTGGAGTATGTGAGATTGTGTCTTCAGTCTCCTTTGTGTCAGTGTACGTTTATATATGCCTACTTTTATTTTTTTAATTGGAAAAGCATATTCAATGCATATTGTCCACCAGAGTATCCAGCATGTAACTGGTATTTCATCTTAGCTCTTTCATCCATATTTTATTTATTTTATACAACTATATATATGACACAAATATATAAATATCTTATTATTACTTTTATATTTTATATATATTTTAAATTTTATATTTTATATTATATTTATATTATTATATTATAACACTTTATATATATATATATCAGGTTAATTTTATTTTACAAAATTAAATGTATTTTACAAAACAGGGAGGATCAGTGGAAACTAATATATATATATATATATATATATATATATATATATATATATATATATATATATATATATATATATATATATATAAATTGAAAATAACATTTATTTTATAAAACAGGGAGGATCAATGGGAACAACATAATCCATCATTATTTATGATGTTCTAATTTATATTTGCGTTTCCATACATTTTCCCCATTACAAAACTATCTTTCTAGGCAATTCTAAATCAATTTTCAAAAACATTTCCGTGTTTTAGGCTGTAACCATTTTTCATCCTGTATGTATGTTTAAAGTTGTGATGAAATAGTGACAGATCTTTTCTTGAAACAGATTATTAAACAAGAAAAATGTAGGGCGGGACTTGGTTCTATGGATCAGTTGGTGATTGGATAGAAGCAGATCTGATGGTGAAAGGGGCGGGGTTTAAGTGGACTAAATTATTTCACCAGAAGATCCAGTTATGACATTTTGATAAAAACATTTAAAAAAAAAATGAGACATGCACAGATGAATAATTCACAATAAGATCAATATCATGCACTTGGAAAATAGAAATGTCGAATTTTCATTTCATGCGACTTTAAAGTTTCCTTGAGGTGCAGCAGCTGAATGATCTGTGCCGGTATTCCCCATCCCTCTCTGCTGGATCTGTCCAATAAAGGCAAAAGCCAAAAAGTAAAAGAAAAAAAAAAAAAAAAATTGGGTCAGTAAAATTTAAGAACTGTATCTTGCCAGTGGCTTTATAGAGGGACAACAGCATGATGCTGGAATCATCATTTTTATATAAAAGTTTTATATAAGATCTGTAAACGTTCTTCTGTGTTGTAATGAGAGGAGAGTGAGTGTGTTCTCCTGTGTGTCCTGTGCCCTCCAGATGAGTGCCTCTGTCAGAGAGCTTTTATTAATCCACTCACTCATGCCTTCTCATTCCCCCCCACCACACACACACATAAAAAAGTCTTTCTCTTTCTCCCTTTCCCATGCAGTTTCCAAAAACGGAGTTTTTGCGTTGTGCTCTCAGACGAGCTGCTGCATGTTCAGTAATATTCCAAGACCCATAAGCACGTTCAGCGAGGGCCGGGAAGCTCAGTAGACCAGGAGACGTGTACAGACAGCGCTCAGAGATGAGCTGCTTATGTAATTCTCTGTTTAGTTAGCGGTGAAAGTATTTGGGAGTGATGACACACTTCCTTTGTGCCGTGGTGCATGGAAGTGTTAACACTGACATTCCTGGAGGATGCGTCTGCCGGTGTGCGATCAGTTGGGCGGTTAGAGCGGATAGTAGGCGTAAGTGAGTGTCTGTAGATGATGGCTATTAAGTGTCCGCAGCAGTAGGTCAGTATCAGTCCTCCCACTCATTGAGTGATGTATTGCTCCCTTAATGTAACAACCGCATGAGCTCAAAGAGATGCTGACTGTGTTGGACACTGGATCTGGAAGAGACCAAACTTTTAGCCCACGTCCCCATTGGCTGATATGAACCTATTTAGCCTTCCTCTGCTTTATTTATTTATTTATTTATTTATTATTTCATTTTTCATTTCATCATTTCATTTATTTTTTGTTACATTGTTACGTTATGTTACTTTACGTTATGTTGCATTGTTTTATGTTGTGTCATGTTGTTATGTTGCATTATGTTACGTTGTTGTTATGTTGTTACGTTGCGATGTTGCGTTATGTTATGTTGTGTTATGTTATGTTACGTTGTTGTTATGTTGTTACGTTGCAATGTTGCGTTATGTTACATTGTGTTATTTTATGTTACGGCGCGTTATGTTACAGTGCGTTGTTGCATTATGTTGCATTGTTTTGTTATGTCGCGTTATGGTCCGTTATGTTGTGTTGTGTTATGTTACGTTGCGTTATGTTACGTTATGTTACGTTACGTTGTTACATTGTTATGTTGTCACGTTGCGATGTTGCGTTGTTACGTTGCATTATGTTACGTTATGTTACGTTACGTTGTTACATTATGTTGTTACGTTGCGATGTTGCGTTGTTACGTTGCGTTGCGTTATGTTATGTTATGTTATGTTACGTTACGTTACGTTACGTTGCGTTGCGTTGCGTTATGTTGTTACGTTGTTACGTTGCGTTATGTTATGTTGCATTGTGTTATATTATGTTGCATTGTGTTATGTTGCATTGTATTGCGCCATGTTACGTTACGTTACGTTACATTGTTACGTTATATGTTACGTTACGTTACGTTGTTACGTTGCGATGTTGCGTTATGTTGCGTTTGCCCAGTGTTTTTCAATTTTTTCCCACATTTTTTTTTTTTCTGATAAGTATCAGTGAGTAGGCAAGCAATATAAAATGTATATTGTGGTCACAATTATTTATAAAAAGATAATGGAGGATTCCAGACATTATGGGTGCATTTATTATACATTATGTATCGAATCTTCATAGAAAGTGATCATCACTTCTCTCTGCCAGCCCAGTACCAGTGTCTATGAAGAGCACACATGCTGCAGACAGATATCATGATGCTGAAGACTCACGTAAGCAGTGCAGTCTGCTGTGAGCAGGTTCTGATTCCCTCCTGGTTTGAGTGTTTCTGTGAGTGTCAGTCCAGTTAGATCTTAATGACTCTATTAATATCTGTCATGTTGACTCTAGAGTGAGTCTGCACAGTTTCCAGGCCCTTTTTTGAAGAACATAATTTAATTTCCTTCCTTCCTGTCCTCCTCCTTTCCCCGTTTCCTTCCTTCTCTTAGTCCTCTGAAATGGGTGAAAGTTTACGGTCAGTAGCAGCCTGACGCAGGCCTTCATCTGACCTTATCAATCCAGTCATCCGTAGAGTAACGAGAGAACGGATGCGGGGAAGCAGGAGGACGAGGGGCTTTGTGTCAATTTCAGAGACGCTGTCCAGTCAAATCATCCAGCTAATTGTGTTTCCTCTGATTTTAGAGATTAATTTCATGTTGAGACTTTCAGGACGGCAAATGCCAGATCCCTTCAGTTCTGTTGTGAAAGTGTAAGAACAAGGGTTAGAAACAAGTGCTGGAGACTACATGAAATGAGTAGTTTGTACAATCAAACTACCATTTTGAAAACTAAAAGTACTTTAAAAGTAGCTCACTAGTCACTACATTTAAAGCTCCTGTATTTATAAGTACATTCTCTTTTTTAAGATGAACGTTTGTTTAATTTAAAGCAATGAAGATCTCAATTAGTGTGACATCAAATCATAAACACAAAATTATGCCATATGTGACATTCAAAAACACCATATTTTCCATGACTGATTTGAAAACATGAATTAAAAGCAGTATCTGTCTTGCATACTACAAGAAAAATGACTTCTGGGAACATAGTGAATGTTTTTGTGTTCGATGATTGTGCCATCCAAATGAATCACTGCAGTAAAGTGAATCATACTTTCCAGTTCTGTGTAACACTAATCTGCTGAACAAATAAACATTTCAAACCAGCGTATGGGGGTTAACTTGATTAATCCTGTCGGTTTTGATTCTGTAATTGGCATTTTGGACACTTGCCAGTTCATCAGACTGGGCGAGTAGTTAAATCAGTTAAAGACCTGAGCTGGTCTTTTAGCATTTAAAAATGTTTTAAAAACGTTTTTTTTTTCTTGGTTATGTGAACGTTAAGGGAACATTATTTAAATGTTTCTACTTGTTTCAGAACGTTCAGAGAACATTCAAAATTAACATTCGCATAACGTTTGAAGAATGATAAAATGGAATGTTACCTTAACGTTTGCATAACCAAGAAAAAACGTTTTTAATACATTTTAAAAAATGGACATTTTGTTTTTTGTTCAGAGAACATATGGAAAAAATTGTTCCATGAATGATGTATAAACAATGTTTTTGTGCTAACGTTTTAGGACATTATTAAGACCAGATAACTCTGAACGAAAGTTCTATTGATGTTACGTTTGTTCAAAACATTGAGAGAACCGTGCCAGAACGTTCCCTGTTAGCTGTTACTCTCCAACACTGTTAGAAGTGAGGCTGTGGATGCTGAGCTCTCGGCTCTGTAAGGTCACTGCTTCAGCACGTTATAGTCGACGCTCGGATCTGACCGTCACTGCTGGACCTTCACTGATCAATAAACCTGCATCCACTTTAATCTTAATGCAGACCTGTCTAATCAGTCCAGATGAAGAATCAGCGCAGACCGTTTGAAAATAAAGGACTGGTTTAGTTGAGTTTTATAGCAAATTTAACACATTCTTTGTGAGTAACATAAACTCAAATGTGTGACACGGAGTAGATGTAAATGAAACCCAGCTTACACACTTAACCAGCCTGAGCTGCTTTAATGGTCTAGCTGGTTTAAGCTGTCCAAGCTGCTGTTTAGAGAGTATGTTCATTTTCATTTTCATCTTTTTATGTCTGTTTATGATGGAAAAATCCGTAAGAGAGAATGGGGTCCCAAAGTCTGAGACTATAGTAAAAATGATGTTGTTGTTTTCAATTTTAATGAATTTCCCCCCATTTACAAATTACTTTACTGTTCAAAAGTTTGGGTCTGTTTTTAAAATGTTTTAGAAAGTTTCTTCTGCTCTTCAAGGCTACATTTATCAAAAATCAAAAATACAGTAAAAATTGTGAAAAATTATTCCAGTGTAAATCAGCTGTTTTCTATGTGAATATATAGTAAAGTGTAATTTATTCCTGTGATCAAAGCTGAATTTTCAGCATCATTACTCCAGTCTTCAGTGTCACATGATCCTTCAGAAATCATTCTGATATGATGATTTGATGATCAAGAAACATTTATGATTATTATCAATGTTGAAAACAGTTCAGATTTGTGTGGAAACTGTGATACATTTTATTTTTCAGGATTCTTTAATGAATAGAAAGTTCAAAAGAACAGCATTTATTTGAAATAGAATCTTTTGGAACATTATAAATGTCTTTACTGTCACTTTTGATCAATGTCATGCATCTTAGCTGATTAAAATTTTAAATTCTTTCATTAAAATAAACATTTTGAGTGAATTTATATGGAAGGTTGATGTGAATCAATCTGGTCTCAGACTTTTGGACACTGTGTTGCTCTGACGTGACATTGCCATAATGTGTTTGGGTAATAACTTATGTGTTCAGAGAGAACAGAATGTGTTTTGTGAGTAATGCTCAGACACACACACACACACACACACACACACACACACACACACACACACACACACACACACACACTGCAGTACTATTAGTCTAAGAGCGATCAGTTTATTCTCTTTATTAACAGAGTTGTGTCTCAGGTCTTCACGGCTGCTGTGATGTGCTGCGATCTTTATGGCCTGTCGTCCTTTTCAAAGTTTCTGTGCTGTTTTCCTCCCACACCCATTTACACATGGCATTTATTCAGCGCTGACCTTCATTGTGTCTCGAGGCTCTGGCGCTTAAATTCAGACTCCCAGGAAAATGGAGCAATTTTTCCATCTGAATCGAAACATTTACATGGCAGGGTCTTTGCTGACCTGTATTAGGTCTCATGAGCACACCTGGCTTCATTTCCAGTCCTCTCAAATAAACACACTCTGAATCTCTCTGAAGGGACCGTTACTGTCACAGCGGTGAAACAACAACCTTGGTAAATGTGTTGAATTCAGAGTAATTAGTTGTGTGGGTGTCTGAATGTTTCTGTAATGTCCTCCCGTAGGGCTTCGCTTGCTCATTAGTTCCTCCATTTATCTGTTAATATATTTATTCATTCACTCCCTCCCTTCTAAAATAAAATGGGCTGCACATTTTCTTTTACTGTGAACTGGAATTCTGCAGATATTATGAAGGGCCCTATGATTTCTGTGATGCGGAAAAAGTGGACAGAATCACAGAATCCAGTCATAAAAATGGCCACAACCCGCCAAAATAAAAGTTCAGAAAACTATCGGCAGATACACACACAAACTCAAAGCTCTTCACCGTAACCCGCCAAAATAAAAGTTCAGAAAACTATCGGCAGATACACACACAAACTCACGGCTCTTCACCGTAACCCGCCAAAATAAAAGTTCAGAAAACATAAAACATTTCATTAAGGCCCTATTTAAAAAAAAAAAAAAATTATTATAATGTAATTTAAACAGAATCCAGAAAAATAAATTAAAATTGAAAGCAGAAAAAATAAAATAGAATTTCATGGAAAATGAAAATGAAACCTAGGGCCCAGATTATGTTTAGGAAAAAAAATATGTTATGCAAGGCCACATTCTCAGTGGTTGACGTCGGTACGGTCGATACTGGTGTTTGTTACAAGCCTGTGTGAGTGTCCGATTGTCCGGCGCTGTTTACACAAGCTCTTATCAGTCACATGACGTCTCCCGCTCTCTGCTGTAATCAGTGCAGCGCTGCCTCACCATGGCAACACGTCACAGGCCTGATCAGGGACTCCTGCGAGAGGTTTAGTGCAGTTTGTTTAATGAGCAGCGCTCTTACTATAGGTCATGCTCGGGGTTAAGGGTGTAAACAACATCCTAAGCCAAAGAATTACACTTGGACTGTGTGTAACTCTCCCTCTGTACCGCTACTGGTGAATAATACTTCAAATCATGTCTTGTGTCTTATTTAGACCGAGCAGAATATTATTCATTTATTCATTTAGCAGATGCTTCTATTCAAAGCGACTTACAAATGAGGAGCACTGCAAGCTTAATCATTCGTCAACAATATTTTTTGAAGCACATGATGCCAAGTTTCAAGTGTAAGCTAGATTAGTGCGCAAGAGCAGACGAGAAATGCAAAAAAGAACAAAAACTTGAGTCAGTAAGAAAGTGCGACTTATTGTTCTTTGTTCTATGCTTTTTTCTTTTTTTTGGCTTTGGTCTAGTTTTTATAGTTTTTTTTTTTGTTTCAATGTGTTTTTTGTCTATTGCTATGTGTTTGGTTGGCATTTGTAGGGCCTTATGAAATCCATTTTATTTTTTCCCAAATTCGTTTTTTTTTTTTCCTGTTTTAATTTTTTTTTTTACTCCATTATAATGGTTAAATTAAATTTTAGTAATTAAAAAGCATGTCTAATTATTTGAAATCATGAAACTTGTACAATTTAACAACAATATATTAAAAGTTTAACAAAAATTAATTTTTTTAAGGCCCTATAAAATGTTTTATTATTATTTAATAATATATTTATTATTATTATTATTATTATTATTTTATTATTATTTTTTTTTTTCTCAATTTTTTTTTTATTTTTACCAAATTCTGTGTTTTTTATTATTTTTTTTTAAGTTTTCTTGATTCCGTTTTAATGGTATAATTAAATTTTAATAATCAAAAAGCATGTCTAATTAATTGAATTAATAATAAAACAACAACATTTATTAATATTTTTTAAATTAATTTCAATGAAATGTTTTGTTTTTGTTTTTCTGAAATTCTGTGTTGTGTATTTTAATTTTTCTGGTAATCAAGTGAAGGCATAAAACATTAATTTAATTAATCTTTAATCATATGAAATTAAACAAACTTTTTTTTTTGTCAAACAGGAAGAAAAATTGTGATTATTCCTTAAAATAGTTTTAATAATAATTCATTATTATTATTAGTGTTAGATTTATTATTACATTGAGACACAGCTAAATTCTACTGTACAACAGTAATATATTTCTGTCACAATTTCTTCAAGTTAAACTGAACTTTTATTTTGACAGGTTGCTGTAAAGACCTTTGAGTTTGTGTTTATGATATGATGATAGTTTTTCTCAAATTAAACGGTAAAACAAAATTTGACAAATTCTGTGACATTCCACGTTATACAATAGATTCCGCAATTCCGGCTGCGTTTTCTTGGAAATCACAGGGCCCTACATTTGTTCGGTTTTGTTTTGGGCTTTTTATGTGTTGTTTTGTTTTTGACGCATGAGCTGAAATCTGCATTAGTGCCGTCAGGAGGACCACATCTTTGACCTTACAGGAGTATTTGAATTTGTTGAATCAAAGGTTTTGTTGGGAATTAATGGCACGTCAACATTTTTCTGTGACTGAGAGACAAAGGTGTCCTGATTAAGTATTGATGTGCTATTAATGTAATATGTGCCATATATATCTAATGGGATGAGTGCTGTATGATTTGACTGTCCGAGTGATGGGTCGCCCAGCTCCAGATTGGCTGTGTCTGTGTAATTGACTGAGCGTATTGATTTTCAGGTTTGTGTGATTTACGGGATGGTTTTGGTCTGGAGTCGCTCCTGGGTAAAGTGTCTCCATTAGGCTCCTGTGTGATGAAGCCAATCTGGAAATGTCACTGAGCATTGTTAGTCAGTCTGAATGTGGGAATCTGACCCTAGTGCGTCTGGAAGAGGATTTCTGCCAGTCTGTGTCTGGTCTGGTTCTTCTTCACGATAGCAGAAGACCTCCTCAGCACCGATAGCTGCTTTAAAATAGAAACTCTATTGATTTATTGCTCTGTTGATCTTGCTCTGGTTTTTATTTGCACTTATCTCCCACTCTCAGGCTATGTGAGGCAAGAAAAAACATTTGAATTGTCTAAGGAAAGAATGACAAACTGAAGAGATTGTTTGGTTTGTGTTTGTCTTTGAGAGAATATTCAAGGGCGTTGAAGTTATCATGAATTCTTTCACATTTTTTATGCATTGTTGCATTATTCAGAATGTTACATCGTCATAAATGACTCAGATAGACCCAGAGATCAGGGACGCTGTGTTGACCGATCAGTGTCCAGGCCTGAAATTATCCAGTTTATAATGTTTAATACTGTAGAAGCCCAAACAAAGCTTTTTTTTATTTATTTTAGGGACATTGTGAAACTAACAATTTACCCAAATTAGACCTAGACCTTTTTAAATAACTGTTAACATTTACAAAATATCACAATTCAGTCTGACACCCAGTTAAAAACATCTTTCACTTTAAAAAACTCTGGGTTAAAAACAACACAAGTTGGGTTGAAAATGGACAAATCCAGAGAATAAGTTGTTTTAACCCAGCTGTTGGGTTAAATGTTTGCCAAACCTGCTGGGTAGTTTTATTTAACTCAACTATTTTTTAAAAATTACTGTATTTCTTGCTTAAAATGAACCCAAATTATGTTGGAAATGAACATTTATTAATGTGTTTAATAAATTAACATTTATAATGAATAATAATTAATCAATTAAACATTTATTGAATTGCTTATTAATAAATGTTCACTTTTTTTTTTTTTTTTTTTTTTTTTTCCAACCTATTTTGGGTTCATTTTAAGCCAGCCATATAGTTATTTTTAAACAATAGTTGAGTTAAATAAAACTACCCAGCAGGTTTGGCAAATATTTAACCCAACCACTGGGTTAAAACAACTTATTCTCTGGGTTTGTCCATTTTCAACCTAACTTGGGTTGTTTTTAACCCAGCATTTTTAGTGTTTCAAGAAATGCTTCTGCAGGTTAAATATTAACCCTGTCCCGTTCACCACAGGGAATGTTTAAGGTTTTCCATTTCAGCAGGTGAGTCACTTCTGTGTGTGTGTGTGTGTGTGTGTGTGTGTGTGTGTGTGTATATATATATATATATATATATATATATATATATATATATATATATATATATATATAATATTATATACAGTGTGTGTGTGTGTGTGTGTTTGGTTGGTTGTCAGGTTTACAGTCACAGGCTCCTGGAGGATTGAAACAATAGAAGACTCGACATAAATATCACAGCGGTTGAAGTTTTTTTTAATTTCTATTAGTATTTTTTTTAAAATGTCTAGTTTTAGTTATTGTAAGTAACTGAAAATAATAAATGTTGCTGTGGCAAATAGCTGAAACAAAATATATATATATATATATATATATATATATATATATATATATATATATTTATTTCAGTAAATATTTATTTTATTTCAAAATACCACCAAACCAAAAAGTTATTTATTTATTTATTTATTTATTTTAACAACAAGATTAACATTATTTAATAGTAAAAATGATCAGTACATTTGTTACAGTGTTTATTAATCTGTTAAGATGAGTTAATAAAAACACAGCTGTTTATTGTCAGTTCATGTCAGCTCAGGCTCATTAAATAATATTCACAGGTGCTGTATGTGTTTGAGGTGATGCCAAAGGAGAAGCAATGCCTGAAGCTACTAAAACATTTAGAAGATACTTAGATAATGTCTGATCTGCGCTGAAACATTGTAAGCTATTATACAGTGTCATGCAGGTTTACAAAGAAATATTTATTCAAAATAATACTTTATTTCATTTAAATTACCAACATTTATAAATATAATGTAGTAAAATATTTTGATGCAATGCATTATGTTTGGAGACACTGCATCATTCGTTTACCAGCGCTCTGCGTTATACTGCAAGAGAAAATATACCGTCTAAAGATACAGTATAGTTCCATTACATTCATGTTTGTGAAGCATGACCGTCCTCTGACACACTCACACACACTCAAGAGCTCTGCTGCTTCTTGAAATAAACTTTTACAGCCGTGACTTACAAAGTCAGTGGATTGAAAGTCTCGTCATCTCCTCCAGAATTCAAACACGTCTTCATTAAAGCCTTAAGCGGCTCCTCTATGAAGACCAGAGGCTCCTTGTTACATAATTGAGAGTCACACAGGGGAAATTTAATTATATTACAGCAAGATTTATCACCTCTGGCGTAACGCTCACCTGAGAGAGCCATTTGTCACTGGGATTACTAATAGCGGTGTGATGAATCAGCGCTGTCGAGAATTGAAAGACAAAAAATAAAATCAAGAGCATAAAATCGAAGAAGATTTAAGAGAATTCATTTAGATCAGATGTACATAGATTAATCTTGTATTTATATTAAGTCTTAATAAAACTGATTCTCATGATTCAGTTTCTGATTCTTCAGCGTCCGGCGGTGTCGTCCGGCGTCAGGTTTATTGGCAGGAAAGGAACTCCATCAACACTTCCCAGGGGACTTTGGATGGGGTCACTATGGGATTGCAGTTTCCTGCCGTGTTGCATTGTGGGAGCTCAGGTCTCGGGGTTTCCACGTGCACGGCACAAGCATATGGTCACCAAGTTGTTCCCGTCTATATTTTCCATGGAACTCCATGAGAGAAGCACATTTGGCCGAAGTACAAGATTCTGCTGCTTCTCTCAATGGAAGCTCCAGTTTGCCGTCGAGCGAAGGGTTATGTTTCACGTTGTGGCCTACAATGGCAGAGCGGCTTTCACTGTGTCACAGGCTGTTCTGGGAACAGCTGGTCTGCTCTAAACAGATTGAGGCCTTGTGTGGGCACCGTCTCTGATCAGTCACCTCCACCCACACTTTTGGCCCGCTGTCTGACCAGCCTGTGTTGAGCCAGGACAGTGAGCAGAGCTATTTTTTTATATTAATATATTCATATTTTTAAAATAAGTCTCTTCTGCTCACCAAGGCTGCATTTATTTGATCAAACAATACAGTAAAAATTGTGAAATATTTGTTCTAATGTAAATCAGCTGTGTTCTATGTGAATATATAGTAAAGTGTAATTTATTCCTGTGATCAAAGCTGAATTTTCAGCATCATTACTCCAGTCTTCAGTGTCACATGATCCTTCAGAAATCATTCTGATATGATGATTTGCTACTCAAGAAACATTTATGATTATTATCAATGTTGAAAACAGTCATGCTGCTTCAGATTTCTGTGGAAATTGATTCATTACCATTTAAATTCAGCTTTGATCACAGGAATAAATTAATTTGAATATTTATGCATTTTTTAAAAATCAAGTGAGCCCTCATTTTGACCAAAAATATACATTTGTAGCCACAGATTCAGAATGATTCAGAACTGAAATTTGTAAATGATAATAATAATTAAACAAATAATCAAGGCATGTTTTCTACACATTTTTTTTTAACAGATAAACACAAGAAAGAATCATTTAGTTCATATCCACCAATTGAACAATACATAAACCTTAAACCTCGGACATCTTTCCCATATTCACAGTGTTGCTTCAATTATATCACCAGAAAAATATTCAGTTCTCCCAACTCTGGTTCAGCTGCATTAAAATCTACACCGTGTAAAACTGACATGAAAACAGATACACTGACTAAATGGCAGTATGACAGAATAAGGTGTTTCCTCTTTTTTAGGAAAGTGTAATTTAGTTCAATGTCACCTTATGGTCTTATGAGCCATTTATATCTGTATCTTCACATCAAATCATCATATGACATCATGACATGTGTGCAGAAACCCGGATCATAGTTCGCAGGAGAGCCGCTTGAGATTTGCGGTACGCCACTTGTTCTTAAATAGCGTTAAAGTTAAGTTTGTTTGGTTGTATAGTGGTTAGTTGTAGTCTAGCACTGCTAGAATGCTGTAAGTGTGTGTGTGTGTGTGTGTGTGTGTGTGCATTGCATGCCTGTTCAATGTGAACTTGAGCAGAGTGACTGAAAGGGAGACGGAGTGCAGAGAGCATTGACGTCTGCTTTATTGCATTGAGCAGGTGGTGGTAAAAGCCCCTCGTCTAATGCGATTACACGAGAGAGAGAGAGGGGGAATGGGTAGATGGATGAGCTTCCTCTTTTATTTGCTTTTGGAAATGCTATTACTGCATCCGTCCTGGAAGAGCCTGACTCTGAGCCAGGTTTGCCTCATAAAGGCAGGGCAGCGGCGGGATGAAGTAATCGCCCGTCCTCTCCATCACTGTCATGATTCAGACGGATCTGTACACCCACAATGACAAAACAAAGATAACTCATGACATACTTGTTGTGTGTGTGTTTATAGAAATGTTTATCATGCATTCATTTGTTATTTCTCTTCGATACCTTGATATGGTTTGGTTATGGTTTGATATGGTTTCTTCTTTGTGCACATAGTCAGGGATATCACGGAAATTCAGGTCAGAAATCTTGTTTAGGTACAAGTGACAAAAGCAAACCAGTGGCAGAAGCAATAATCAATACCTATATTGAATTGATTGTTACATTTATTAATAATTATTAATGGTCAACTGAAGCAGGGTTTTCAGTAGCAGATATCTACATGGGTGGAAAATGGCTGATATAATGCTCATTTACTATAAATACATTAATTTATGTAGTAATAATAATAATAATAATTACTATTATTTTATTTTTTATTTTTTTATTCATTTTATTTTTTTAAACGTGTCTTATGCTAACCTGGCTGTCTGTATATTTTGGAACAGGCATGAAGAAGAATCTGTATAATTGTTGCTGTAGTGCTGGTGTCTATATAGGGGCTTTATGGAATAGTCTATAGGGACCCTCTGCCTCGGAGCTCTAACCACCCTGTGGCTGCGTATAAAGCACTAAAGACTTGTCTTTAACTGTCCCAAGTGTGCCGTTCCCCTGTGTTGGCATTTTGCTTAAAGAAGAGCCATTAGAATTACAATGACCCCTCATCCTGAGTCAGCACTGCTCCCGAGAGAGTGTAAATAAATAAAATAACAAAGCCACCTTAAAAAGGAGGACATAAGCACCTTGCTGATGTTTGATTTTGTTGATAATGTGCTTACACGGTAGGATTTTTACATTTTTATGTATTTACCTGAACCTGAGTTATGTTTGTTGGGCTAACATATGGGAATATAGTTAATGCAGTGAGAGTTTAAGTACGTGAATGTGTCTCGATATATGCCAGCATAAAGTATTATGAAGCCATAATGAACATGCATGGTGTTGTTATTGTGGACACTTCAAAATAGAGTGAATAATTCTAGCTATCTTATTATCTGAATGGTTTTAGATTTTTATTTTATTTACTTACTTATTTTTTGAGTACACATTAGCTCCTTTTCCATCAGCTAGGCTAGTTCAAATTTACTACACAATGTATGCTGCATAAAAAATAGCCATTCAGAAACAGCTATTCAGATTTTTTAATTTCAGCAATTATTATGATACCATCACATGTCTGTGTGTGTCATATTATTGCTATTGTTCTTAAATTCCGTACTAAAGAATTTGAAATGTATTCAGTATTGGGACATCAGAGCATTTCCCATGCATTAATCACTCACAAACTTGCTTTGCATATTCAGAAACCACAGTTAGTTCCATCATAGACCAAGAGAGATTGTGCAAGGGACATATTTCATTTATTAGAAAGGGAGTAATTATGCAGAGTGCTGTTGGCAATCAACTGCGATGTGCTTAGAGGTTGAAAATCGTTCCCGCAGGCATTGTAATGGCTTCTCATTTCCACCTCATTGTGTGTGTCATGTACAAAATGACGTCTTGCAATTTTGTTTCTGTGTCTTGGGTTGCTGATCATTAACAGGTCAAGGTTTTAGTGTTGCTGGTAAACTTTAAACCAGTTTAGCTAAATGTTAGAGAACAGTAAATGAGCGGTTAAAACAATGACTCTCCCCTTCCTTTCTGTGGTGTACCCCAAGGTTCTGTCCTGGGCCCGTTCATCAAGTTTAAAAACATGGCTGGTGAACACTAAAATATATATTTGCATACATATATACAGCATGTGGCTAACCACACTGAAGTGACATTTAATTTTGGTGACCTCCGGAAAGGAATGTAGCAAATTCGCCCCCTAGTGGCAGGTGTAATGAACTGTCATTTAGTTTTGTTTGTCCATACTGGTCTGTGGCGTTTTTGTTGGTTGTCTCCAGTAAAAGAGTGCAACAGCATTTACTCTCTGCATATTGATCATGTTGGGATTAATTAATAACCAATATTTAGCTAGCCATATAAAACAAATGACTGCTAATACTTTTGGAGGGAACATAATATGGCTTGCCCAAGGCTGTAGGGTTGAATAGTGTAAATAATCATTGATGACTTTACTCATCATAACCCAATTCTACAAAAGTAGCATGTATTTGCATAAAGTTAGACAGTTTTCAGCCTGTGCACATAGTTTTGATTGTAATGCATCATGTGCAGTCAGATGGTCAGACGTTATATGGAAATCTCAAATTGGATCACCTGTGTCTGGTGGCCAAACAACATTTATCCTCCTTGCTTGTTGGATAACACACAAAGGAGCTTTTTATTAGTATGCAACCTGGCAGCATTATTTCTCTTGAGCTCCAGCCTTCTCTTAGATCCGACATTATCTCCACAGGCTCAGGAAACTGTTGTGTGAAGGCCCACAGTCCATTTCTGAGGCACCCAATGCATGATTGCAGTTTCATTGTGAGTAATTGGGTCTCGGTGGGACGTGGGCACTCCTCTGTGAATTCACTGAAGTCATGTCGGATTTGTCCCAGAACTCCCGCTCGCTGACCAGCCTGTCTGATCCATTTTTCAGCCCAGTCTGCTGTCATTTATTCAAAACCAAATTCATACTCTGTGTGCCCGCTGGAGTTTGCTGCTTTCTTTTGTTCTGAGCCCAACCCTTCCCTCTCTCCAGAGACAGTGTTGTCCTATATTTGCATCGGCAGTCTCCTACTCATCCGGTCCCAGTTTGAAATCGCACTTAAAAGACCCTGGATGCAGATGGATCTGCTGTTTGTGATCTGTCTAGCTGTCAAGAACACATCAGGGTTAGGTGAACTCATCATGGCATGATGTTGATTGCTACAACAAAACTAATTTTGACTTATACTGAATAACTTTATAAAAAAAACTTTACAAAGAAGATGTTAATAAGCGATTTCATCACATTTATGTCTGGAGTGTGCAATATTTGTCTTCTACAATAATTAGGGGCCAAGCACTGAAGGTGTGTAGGCACCTATTGCATCTGTTGGCATTCTTCTTCTTTTTCTTCTTCTTCTTCCTCTCTGGAAGTATATGGCAACCCATAGAACCGCTTGCAGGAACCTTTCCGTCATTTTGAATTCTCCGAAAAAACTATTTTTTCGAACTCCTCCTAGGCTGTTGCTATGATTTTCATAAAAATTGAACCAGATCATCTTCAGACCATGCAAGCAAAAAGTTGTGGAATTCAAGTTAATTTGTCAGACTGTTTTCGAAAAACGTGCAAATGAATTTTACATAGTGCTTGTGAAAATAGATTAAGGCTCTATCTCCTCACCGCTTTATCGTATTCAGACCAAACTTTGTCCATATCATCACAAGCGTGAGGTTACATGCTGCGTTTCGGCACAGCGTCCCCTACTGGTCCGGAGATACGAAAAATGGCTATTTTTGCTCATAACTTCTGAACGGTTTGTCCAAAAAAGTGGTCATAAAAGTGGTCTCGTTAGATTCGGGGCATCATGCTGAGTCGAATGATATCCAATTTTCCCATATCAGCCATTTTGGGCGTCGACCATTTTGAATTTTGTCCTGTATTTGATGAACGCATGAACGTATCATTACAAAACTCTGTATGGGTTATTGGCACAATGCCCTGAAGGAGTCTGAGAAGTTTTGGACCAGCGCCACCTAGTGGTGAAATAAAAAGATTTACATGCTTATAATTTTGGATGTGGTTGACTTATTTTCATCTCGTTGGATTCCTGAATCCTTGCCGGGTCCAACGATACCAAACATGATAGGTTTTGCCTAATGGTTAGTGCAACGTTCTGATTTAGCATTTAAACAACATTCGGGAATATCTTGGAATATCTTATCTAGTCCGATCGTGACGAAATCACCGTCGTAAACATAGATTGTTGATTTTATGCTAATGGTCAAATGTCAAAAATGCAATCAAAGTCAGCTGTGGGTAATTTTTTTATGTGTTCATACATATAAATATCTATAACTCCTAAACGAAAAGAGATATTTTCACCAAATTTGACACGCTTATGTATGGGGGCACTCTGAGGTCACACAGTGGTGGGACTTTGTCTGTTGCTGCCATAATCTACTATGACATTTGCTTCTGTTGTGCTCGGCCATTTAATTGCTGCTCGCAGCTATATTATTGTAATTGTTTTAACGATGTGTGAGCTGACATTGAGCATGTCACTCACTTCGCAAAAACCAAATAAATATACACTTTGAGAGTGAGATTTAATGGCAATATCCCACTTAATATTGAGCTATTATTTTCCTTCAATATTGCACACCCCTATTTAGGTCCTGGATCTATACTATTGAAATGATGAGAATTTAACCTTTATGGATTGGCTCCATTTACTTTAATTGTAAAGGCCCCACTGTAACACACATTTCTTTGTTTTTTTTAAAGCAAAAGAGGGTCAAGTTGAATTAATTTCTGTGCTAATAAACGTTATGCCACAAGTGCTATCGATTGAGCTTAAAGGAATAGCTTAATCGTGAACTCAACCGTCTCATAATTGTGCTTTGCAGAGCTGGACCAAGGCGAACATTTGTAGTTAAAAAGTTAAAAATTTCTGCTAGTATTTTCTCTGCTTTAGGGGTGTTCAGTCTCCTTTTGCCACCCTGATCTATTAGATATCTTTTTTTTTTACAGCCAGTTCGATTACACTAGTGCTGAAAACACTGGACAGCATCATGTCTGGTGTGTGTGTGTGTGTTAAAGATAGAGAGGCCACTCATGTACAATATCTTGCTCGAGGAGCCCACATTGCTGGCCGTGCTCAATATTTTGTGTCCATTGTTCCCTCCTAGCCTTCTCTTTTTTCCTCCTCTCCTCCTCTGCCTTTACCTTCCTTCAGAAGGTTATTACATAAGCTCCGGAGCTCTTTCGGCTGGCTCGAGGGAGGATAATTGAAAAGCGGAGCTGGGGATGAAAGCTCGCTATTCTATTTGGGTCTCTCAGTTCTGTGAAATAACGCAGAGAAAATGAAATGTACTGAGGAGCTGGAGCAGAGGAAAATAGGCCAGCCTCTTAAAACCGTGTCAGGGAGTTTGACATACCTGCCATGACATGGGAGCTCAGAGACTTTGTTATCGTCTTTCTTTAATAAAGATGCATGACGGCATGTGGCAGTTTGCGGTAAATGATGGCAGGAAAGAGCCGAATGAACTTTCACTGACTTTTCGAGAAGCAAGTGATAGTGTGTGAAGAGCAGCTTCTACATGTATGTGTTTGTGTGTGTGTGTGTGTGTGTGTGTGTGTGTGTGTGTGTGTTTGTGTGTGTGTGTGTGTCGACTTCTGAAATGAGACAAACTCAAAGTCCTCTCTCTGTGTTTCTAGTTCCAGTTCACTGCTTTAATAGAACTGAGTTGAGTGGTCACTAAGAACTAACTTGCTGGAGTCCATCTGTTTTCAACCTTGTTGACCTATTCGGACTAGTTTGTTGACTGGCATTAAAGGGTTAGTTCACCCAAAAATTAAATTTCTGTCATTAATTACTCACCCTCATGTCGTTCCACACCCGTAAGACCTTCGTTCATCTTCAGAACACAAATTAAGATATTTTTGATGAAATCTGAGAGGTATATGACTCGTCCATAGACAGCAATATAATCAACACTTTCAAGGTCCAGAAAGGTACTAAAGACATCGTTAAAACAGTCATGTGACTGCAGTGGTTCAACCTTAATGTTATGAAGAGACGAGAATACTTTTGTGTGCAAAAACAAAACAAAAATCACGACTTTATTCAACAATCTCTTCTTTACATGGACAATGTTTCATAGTTTTATTTTTATACTGTTGATTCTTTTCTCATCCAAACATTATTTTTTAGAGCAGGCACAACAGCTTGGCTTGCAGAAAACCGCCCCGGTAGAAAAGTGTGTTTGCCTTCGAGTCCAAAGGCTCGACACAGTGAGATTAGCAAAGCGACTCCTAGATTCAGGTCAGGACAAACATAAGCACTATTTTGTACACTGCCACTGTTTACTGATAACGGCAGAGAGCTGCGGTGCATTACAGCGATAAGACAAAGAGATGTACAGAATAAAGCTCTCCCGAACCGGCACTCAATCTCTGTCTGACTGGAAAACTTTCATTTGAATTACACCTGCTCTGTTTTCCCCTCTGCTTCCATCTGTTCTAAGTCTCCTATCTTTCCCGGCACACTAATAGGAAACCGGCAGTGCTGTCGAACCATCAGATGATGCTATCGCTGCATGGCGAGCGCAGCAGCTTTTGTGTTGAATTGCCGTCTATGAGAGTTCAGTTTCCACAGTGTTCTGAGGCAATATTGAGACTCGACACAGAGCGCTGCGATTATTTATTCAGGAAACGCAGCGCTTGAGAGGTTAAGAGGGCCGAGTCAAGCGGCCAGTCGCCTATTAATTGTCTTTGATCGCCTCTTGATGTATAATTTATAACTCTGAACCCTGAAGAGTACGAGGCAACATCTTGTGGAAAACCACATGAATATGGCAAAGACACACTCGACTGAACAGAAGACACGATGACCTGTTGGCTTACAGAATATGAGTTTATGTGTAAATGAGGAACCCAGCTGAAACTGTACAGCACACGTTATCTCTTTTAGGTATAAAACTAGACCGGAAAACATCTGAGTCTCAGCGCAGAACGCTAAGCTGTCTCGTCTGTCAACGGCAACAAAGTCTTTATCAAAACACCCTGGCAAAAAGACGGTGAGCGGTGAAAACAAACACAGAAATGCTCCATCAAAGCCTAAAAACAACATGTTTAGACGGTGCAAACGCTGGCAGTGTCAGATATGATCCAGAAAAGGTGCAGCGCATATAAAGTTAAACTCACAAACAGAAGAAGTCACCTACTTTTGCTGAAAGACAAGCCTAAAGTGGATAACTTGTCTTCCAAATTAGTCAAGCTGGTTAAGATAATCTAGCTTGATGAGTTTAAAGCGGTTTTGGGCTTTCTGACAGGACCACAGGACCTTAGTTTATGGAGTATTGCAGATTATTGTGTTAAATTCATGTTTCTGGTAATCTTGAATCAGAATATCTTCTCCTCCCTCTTGCAGCATCTCTTCTCTGATGATGAGGGCGGGGCAACCTGTCACTCACATGAGATCCACCAATAGCAAACCACAACCATCCAATCAATTCCCCACGGACAAAATCAAGCCCCGCCCCACATTTGTTCTTGTTTGGGAAGCATTTCACTCGGATGTATGGCACAATACAGGAGAAAAAACCAGCTCAACTTCCCTTTAATGCTGACTTTAAGTAGTTGTTTTCAGCACTTGTCTAGTATGTGAGAATTATTTGCTTAAATCTTTTCAAATCCGAGGCCTAAGAGAATGAAATCAACATCTGTATTGGGATATGTACTATAAATGTCCCTGTCCGTTCCTGCCGGAGATTGGTTAGTGTGGACATCATCTCCATGGATCTCGCTCTAGACCAAGGTCAATTAAAACTACAGTTAGGTCACATGACTGAGAACCGGCGAAAAGAGGAGGTTTTCATTAGGATTTAATGAGGATACATGGGCGCACACTTCCATACATGCGCTATAATCCAGTCAAGTGCCGTTTAATTAACATGCGAGGAATTGCATTTCAGAGGAGAGTCATTTTGACACAGGCTTCACATTAAAATAACATTTCAGAAGGGTTCTTTAGGCTGTTTTCACAGCTGCTTCAATTGAAATTCAGTAATCTTACATCCTTTAAGTGTTAGTTCACCCAAAAATGAAAATTCTGCCATTAATTACTCACTCTCATGTCGGTCCACACCCGTAAGACCCCGTGACTGATGTTGTTTTGTTAAAGATTTTGCATGCCTTAATTCTCAGTCTTCCAGCACATTCACACGGAAGTTATTTTTCATATAAAGGCTGAATATTTAACATGGTTAGGAAGAAAAGTAATTTCCCTGAATTGTTTCAGACAACACTTTTATACACTTGTTCTAAAGCTGCACAGAAGCAACTTTCCAGAAATCATCAGTTGTTCTTATCTGAGCTCTGAAGTGGCCCGATCATCCAGCCATGACTGTTATCACAGCGATGAGGAGACGAGGACCGTCGTGCTCTCTCTCCATCGCTCTCCGTCGCTCTCAGTCATCAGATGCGCCAGCTGTCCAAGTCCATTACAGCAGTCATTGCTGCAGAGACACACTTTTGACTCCGCACGTCTTTTTCTGTTTGTAATTAGCCGTCTGCTGAATGCTAACGGGAGAATGAGGTTGGCTTTAAAAAAGGGTCTAATTAAGGACAATGAGAAAAGGGAAATCAGGACGTCCCTTAATGAAGACCAGGAGATCTGCCAAATTGCAATTCCTCATGTAATAAACCAAAAATGGCGTCATCGACAGGTGGTGTTTAAAAATCACAATGGCTGTTGTGAACGTTTACTCATTCTCTAGTGGTAAGTTATACAAAAGTCTTTTTAAGGAGTGTGTTATATATATATATATATATAGTAACTGTCAAAATAATTTTTTAATATTTTTGAAAGTAGTCTCTTCTGCTCACCAAGGCTGCATTTATTTAATCAAAAATACGGTAAAAATTGTGATATATTATTCCAGTGTAAATCAGCTGTCTTCTATGTGAATATATAGTAAAGTGTAATTTATTCCTGTGATCAAAGCTGAATTTTCAGCATCATTACTCCAGTCTTCAGTGTCACATGATCCTTCAGAAATCATTCTAATATGATGATTTGATGATCAAGAAACATTTATGATTATTATCAATGTTGACAACAGGACAAATAAGACTTATAATAGAAGTTTTAACCAAATAAACAATGAATCTAGATATTGTAGGCCTGCCATTTTTTGTTCACAGTTGACAGGCTCACGGCACACAGCATCCTTCATTAGCTGGAAGTGATTAAGTGTCGTTCAGCGAGATGGCAGATTCAGTGCTGATTCTCAGCCGAACGTGTGCCAGGAGCCGCTGATGCATCAGTCTGGGCAGGACAGGAGAGCGTTGTCACTTATTCTGCTGCAGTCTGTCATTTTACAGAAAATGTGCTGCTGAAAAGCTGTTGAGAAGGTGTTGAAAGAGAGAGCGTGTCTGTCTGAGGAGGAACACTGCTCAATTGAGATCTCACTTTCTCAGACACAAACAGCCATCGTCTCTCTCTCTGCCTCAGTAAGTAGGCCAGTGTAGCCTGAAGAACTTGCTTTCAGAACACACACACACACACACACACACACACACACACACACACACACACACACACTGAGGCTCTGTTCTAAAACCCAGTAAACTATCTCACCTTTAGATAAAAGGTGGACAAAACCTTTGTTTACCTTTTTTAATTCATGTTCCTGGTAATCTTGAATCAGAATATCTTCTCCTCCCTCTTTCAGCATCTCTTCTCTTCTCTGATGATGAAGGCGGGGCAACCTGTCACTCACATGAGATCCACCAATAGCAAACCACAACCATCCAATCAATTCCCCACAGACAAAATCAAGCCCCGCCCTACATTTGTTCTTGTTCCAGAAGCGTTTCACTCAGATATATACGACACAATAAGGGAGAGAAGGTGCACATAGGACTATCAAATATGACTAATCAAATATACAGCAGTGTATCATAAATGAACAGGCTTAATGAAGAGCAACAGTTGATTTCCGGAAGTAAAAATCCCATTCATTTTCTCCATAGGGGAATTAAATAAATTATAAGCGGTTAATGTCAGATCCGATGTGAGCTCTGAGGTTGTTAATCAGTGGCGTATGAATCTGTTGAAGCCGTCAGTCGCATTATTTCAACTTGTTTTTGAAGTAATCGTGTTTAACATCAGAATTCCTGGTGAAAAACTACATTACCCATGATTCCGCAGAGAAATCTCCACCAATCAGAGAATCGCACCAAATTAATGCTTTAGCTCACGCCAGTTATGTTAGTATCATTGATATTTTATTATAGTTTTTGTCAAGATTTTATTTTAATATTTTCTATATTTTTAAAATTTTGTAATAGTTTTGTGTTTTTTACTTGTTTTTTTAGTTTGTATTGTTTTTTTTAATAGATGTCTATACTGATTTTTATTCACTTTTATTAGTTTTAGCTTATTTAGTTAATGAAAATGAGAAATGTCGCTTTGTAAACCTGCTGAAATAAAAGTTTAGTTTTTTAATATTTTATTTGATTTCAGTTCAGTTATTTTAAGTAATGAAAATGTTGTTTTTAATAGTTTTAGTTCATGATAATAACCCTGGCCACTCCCATAAAGCACAGAAAACTACTTGAACATTTGTGTATATATGCATATTTTGCAATGTTGTAATTTACATCGTTAAATAAGTATTTTTAGATTTCTCAATAATTTTTCCATAATTCCGTGGTTATTTGCAATGCTTCATGGGATTGTAGTTCTTTCCTTCATTATGTCTTTTTGTCCAGTTTTTTAAATACTCTTCATCTCTGAATGGTTCGGTTCATGGTTTACAACTTCTAAACAAAGACTTTTTATTTTCTGATCCGTAAGGCCAATGAAAACCACTGTGCGGTTCAGATGTGTTTGAGAATGGTGTGTGTGTCAGTGTTTACTATGTGTGTGTCACGCCATAAACATTATGTTATGTTGATCCGGAGCGACTCGCAGATGGTTGAATAAACTGCGGTCCTGTTTACTCAGAGTCAGATGGCCTTCATTACCGCTCTGCTCACAGATATATGCCTGATGAGGCTTTTTACACCACGCTTGTCCTTCTATTGTGTTGCTGCGGTTTATGAGGTGCTGCGTGTGTTTTCTGAATGATGTGAGCTCAGCAAATGAGACGCATGTAATTGTCTTTCAGTGCCAGAAGTTTCTCAATGGTGATTCGACCGAGCGCTTTAACTCAAGTCAGTTTGCCTGTGATATTAGTGCTGGTCACTGATGTGGGAAGGTGACTTTTAAAAGTAAGTCTGGAGAAACATTGAGCTGTGCTGCTCATGTGGACGACATCGGTTCGAGTCTGACGTGTGACATTTTTCCCTCATCGCTTTCAGAAAACATGTTGCATCTGTGTAGTGTTCCTTTTAGAGAATCAGTGTAGTCTGATTCAGTGAACAAATGACTCTGAGTCGATTCTTTTTAGTGAATCAAACACATACTATACAGCTTACAACTGTGAGACTTCAATCAGGTTGTTCTAGTTAATGAGGCACATTATGTAATAATGTTATAATTATTATTTAGTATTGTTAAATAGGTAATGCCACACCTTGTGCAATTATTGATATCTTCTAATTTGGCAGCGCAATCGCATTTTTTCCATAAATGTTTTCCTTACAAGTACAAACATAATTGAAACCATTTCTAGTCAGCAAAAGCCAAATTACAAAATGATTTACATTTCTTTGTGCTTTTCTATGTAGGTTTTCCAAGAAATACCTTGCAATATATACACTACCTGTCAAAAGTTTGTAGTTGGTATGATTTTTTTAATGTTACAACAGATTCTATTTCAAATAAACAGCTGTTCTTTTGAACTTTCTATTCATCAAAGAATCCTGAAAAATAAAATGTATCACAGTTTCCACAAAAATATGAACTGTTTTCAGCACTGATGATCATAAATGTTTCTTGATCATCAAATTATCATATTAGAATGATTTCTGAAGGATCATGTGACACTGAAGACTGGAGTAATGATGCCGAAAATTCAGCTTTGATCACAGGAATAAATTACACTTTACTATATATTCACATAGAAAACAGCTGATTTACATTATAATAATATATCACATTTTTTACTGTATTTTTGATCAATTAAACGCAGCTTTGGTGAGACTTTCAAAAACATTAAAACATCTTCCCACCCCCAAACTTTTATTATTGGTTGAGCCAAATATTCTATTGACCTACAAAGATAAAACTCAATTAGTAGAAAAAAATGGCTAATTCAGTGAATTTTGATTGTTTTATGAAATGAAAGGAAAAAAATATGTTTTAAAACTATTGCATTCGCTCACAAAGAACTCAAAAGGTTTGTGAAGGAACTTACATTTTCTTGGGAGAATGCAAAATCATTGGCTTATTAATTTTCCTCCCACCCCATATTTTTTGGTGGTGACGGGGCATTGCGGCACAAAACCTTCCTGAATTCTCTTCCGTGGAACAGACACAGATTTTTCCGTGGTGTCATGCAGCTCTGTCCTCTGGCATGTTCTCACCCTGTGACCTACACACACACACACACACACACACACACACACATTACAAACACCCTGTGGCTCGGCTGTGGATTCGTCGTGTGTCAGAAGCAGCAGTCGTGATGCTCATGTCTGTTCCTGAGGAGATGTGTGTTCTCAGTGCTCGTTTCGGTCGCTGTATCCCGCTCTGGTTCTGTTTGTCCGCGGAGAGTCCAGATTCATCACGGTCTCATCACATTCTCATCGTGTCCCTCTGAACCCGAGATTGAGAGAAGATTCCCTCGACAAACCGCTTCATAAAGGATGTGTCTCTCTGTGTGTTGAGAGTGAGAGAGTGACAGTGTTCCTGTCGTCCATGTTCTCCTCTCGGTGTAATTGTCATTTTTATCATCTGATGCTGAAGATCAATGTGAAATCCACTCGTCCACCATATCTACAGTAGTTTTTGTGTTAGTTGTCACTATGTTTTCATATTGATGAAGAGGTTTTTATCTTTACAAACACAGGTCAAGCAGGGACTGTATAAAACAGCACTTTATGGTTATGTTGATTCATAAGAACATTAAAATATATAATTATGATATATTATATTGGCATTATGCACAATATGGCATATAAAAAAAATATTTAGGGCTGTATGATTTCCATTTTATTTTTCCCCATGGTAATTTCTCTGGACACTGTTTTAATGGTTTATTTAAATGTTAAAAAAACAATGTCTGATCAGCTGAATTCATAATTTAATTCACAAACAACATGCAGACAGATTTCAATAGCAGTCTTTAATATAGTCTGTATCGCCAGTTGATGAAGTGTATATTCATCCAAAAGTTGCCAAATTCCATGAAATTCCACGTTATACACTGAATTCCGTTTTTATGACCGGATTCCATGATTCCTTCCACATTTTCTACATCGTGGAAATCGGAAATAGGGACCTAAATGATATATATTATAATGTTAACTTGTATATCAAATCATTATTTTGGAAATCGGCATCTTCGAGGACCCTCGGATGAAAGGATTAGATCACTTCTGAATGAACGTGACCTTTCCAACGTGATTGCGTAATGCGTGGAGCATCACAGAGCAGTGCAAGACGAGCATTTGTGGTTAAAAAGTATATAATTTTTTATTTTTATCAGAAAATGTCCGATGGTTTCTCTAGATAAGACTCTTATTCCTCGTCTGGGATCGTGTAGAGCTCTTTGAAGCTGCACTGAAACTGACATTTGGACCTTCAACCCGTTGAACCCCAGTGAAGTCCACTATATGGAGAAAAATCCTGGAATGTTTTCCTCAAAAACCTTCATTTCTTTTCCACTGAAGAAAGAAAGACATGAACATCTTGGATGACATGGAGGTGAGTAAATTATCAGGAAGTTTTTATTCTGAAGTGAACTCATCCTTTAAAGGAAAGTAGTTCACTCAAAATGAAAGTCTTTCATCATTAATTCACCCTCATGTCATTCCAAACCCGTAAAACTCCTTTTGTGTTTCATAGAAAAACAGAAACTCGTACCTGTTTGGAGCGCTGTGAGAAAATGATGACAGAAAGATCGATTGAACTGTCCCTTTAAGGCACATGTGATTTCAGTATCACTCATCAGATTTCTGTCAGTATAATACATCATTTATCTCTCGTTGATTATCAATCTAGTCTTTGCGACAGAAGACATACAGTGTTATGAAGCACACTTCTACTGTCCTAGGGCTGCAGATGGTGTAATTCCGTGTCCGTTCCAGGGTTCGGGAAGCTCTGAGCGCGTCCCAGGCCTGTTAGAGCAGATGGCGGATTATCCAAACAAGCGGACAAATTACCCATACTCCCGTTATGCGCTCGGGCCGCGGTGAGGGTGGCGGAGCGCCCGGCCTGCATAATCTGAGCCAGTGGGTCAGCTGGCGTAGAGCACAGTTCATTTTCATTTGTTGCTTCACTCACTCCAGCTCCATCTTTTTATGTCGGAATCATGTTAATTTGTGTGCTTTTTTAGTGCTGTGTGCTTTATGGATTCAAGCTGTAATGCATCTTAATTTTTGGCTTTTGGCTTTTTTGTATCATATATTAATTTGCATGTTTTTTTTGTTTTTTTTTGCAGTATCACTTATAGATTCAATCTGCAATACATTTTATTTTTTTCCTCATATTTTTAGTTTTTTGCATGTTTTTTATGCATTGTGATTTGTAGATTCAATATGTGATGCATTTAAATTTTTCATATTTTTGGCTTTTTGCTGTTCTGTATCAAATTAATCTGCAGTGTGTATTTATTTATTCAGCGTGTAATGCATCTTAATTTTTGGCTTTTTGCTTTTTTGTATCACATTAATTTGCATGCTTTGTTTGCACAGTGTGCTTTATAGGATCAATCTTTAATGCTTTTAAATCTCATATTTTTGGCTTTTTGCATTTTTAATAGATTAGTTACTGGAGGGCATAAGGAATTGTTTAGAGTCAAACATGTTGCAGTCCAGGCTTGAACCTGCATAGTATGCATGAGCACCAAGACCCAAAATGTCTCAGAATCACATGCGCTAACCTCGTTTACAACCAAGAGCTTCAAGTAAAAGGAAGTTTGAGAGACAGTGCTAGTGTGCTTCTCTATAAACACTGGTGTTCTTCATAAAGCCACAGTGTTCACTAATAAATCGCTTTTTATTCCCACAAAGTGCCATTCATGTGCTTAATTCAATCAGAGCTAAAACACACAGGATCTGCCGGCCTTCAATGCTAGAAAGCCCAAGATGCGCTTTAACCCGCATCAACATCACATGGAAGCGCACGCAGAATCACTCAGTATGGCTAATTCTCCAGTCTGGCAGACAGCAGAGCGAACGCGGATCGTGATGAATTGGCTCTTTAACCTGCACTACAGTCTCACACTGATCAAATGGCTTTTTGTCTAATTGCATTGCTCTGTTTGAGTCACTGACTGATGTCGGATCATTGTCCCGGTGCAGAAGCAGCAGGAAACGACAGCATTTCAGTGTGCTGCTCGGATAGATTGTGAATGCCTGATGAGTGTTATTAATGATGCTGTGAAACTGAACCTGTGCACATCTGAGGCTATTGTTGTTACACATTCAGACACTGACAAGCTCGAGAAGTCATTATAATGAAACTTTCCCGTCTCTGTTTTCTCTCAGGGTCGTGTACTTTATTTGAGGATGTTCAGAAGTAAGCAGTGTTTTAATAGTGAACACTTTTCTACTTGAGCGCCCTCCAATTTGGAGAATGATAAAATGAATTTAAAAACCCGTGAACAGTTCTTAAAGGGGTGGTTGATTATGATTTGACTTTTTTAACTTTATTTAGTGTGTAATGTTGCTGTTTGATCATAAACAACATCTGCAAAGTTACGACGCTCAAAGTTCAATGCAAAGGGAGATATTTTCTTTTACAGAAATCACTGTTTAAGAACTACAACAAACGGCTGGTAGGAACTACAACAAGCTTCTTCCTGGATTGGTGACATCACTAGCCCTAAATTTTCATAAACCCCGCCCCCGAGAACACACAACAAAGGGGGTGAGGCCATGTTGGGCTGCTTTAGAGAAGAGGAAGAGTTGTTGTAGTAGAGTGTTGTTGACATGCCGTCATTTTACGCCGGACTGCTTCACAAACGAGAGTCAATTTAACGAAAAAGGTTAACATGTCGGCACATGCTAGTGGATGAGTTGAATCAACTCCACAGCAACTACATAAATTTATCCACTAACCATTCAGAAACGTCCAGTTTCATTCTAAAAGTTGTAACTTCTTCCTGAGTCTCTCCATCAGTGTTGACTCCGGTTTGAACAATGTAAGGCTGAACACCGTTACTGACAATCCTCATTTTGGCTGCGTGAGATTCTCCAGCTTTGTTGTTGTTGAGCAAGGGGTGATAAAGGAAAAAATAAGACCACAGCTTACCACACCTCTCTAACCATTTGTATGTGGGCAAATACAATAAATAAACAAATAAATAAATAAATTAAAAAATCATTGATTTCAAGGCATGTTGAAGTAGATGAAAATTTAATGGGACTTTATGGGAAACTCTGAGTTCAACCCCTCCCCTTCTTGACAGGAATCAGCAACATCCTGTGTCTCAGGAGGAAGAGCAAGACATCAGTCTCTCACACTCAAACACACACACACACACACACACACACACACACACACGCGCACACGCGCGCACACACACACACACACACATATTTGCATGCTTTTCTACAAAATCTGGTCCAAAATTTCAGCTAAAACGATACAAAAACGTAAATCCATTTTCATTTCTCAGAGCATGGTGGAAAATGCAAGTAAACCTTTGGATTTCGTAAGAGCTTGAACCTCTTCCTCAGCAAGAACCTCCTCCAACATTTCCTGTAATTGCAGATCAACAGTCCGAGTGAACCTCGCAGCGTTATTCTGTACAGACGTTCATCTCAGGAGTGTATCGGATGTAAATCCATCTCTCCTGCTGAAGCGTTTAAATCAAACCTGCGGATCCTGTAGTTTTCACCAGTGTGTTTGCAGCTGGATGTGGGTGTTACATAAAACATGATCTTTTTATGACATTAAAAGTGAAAATGTGAGATATTTATGACATTATGTATACAATTAAGAGAAGAAATTAATTATTAAGCATTGTTATTGACAATTTGCGACCCCAGAATGTCTTGAAAACGATCTGGAGCAGAAGTTCAGCGGACTTCCTCTTAAAACGCATGCTCTCTGATCAGGGTGAGAGAGGTCAGGTGTGTTTCCCAGCAGCAGCCATTACTCGTGTATGACGCGGCTTGTTCATTCAGAGATCTGCCACCTCAACGCTCTGGTATTTGAGCGGGCCGTCCAAAAACAACACAAGATCTTGGCAGTGGAGAGATGGGTGTGAAGGAGGCTACGCAACAATTTACATCCTCGTGTGAGATGAGCGCCGTCAACATGTGTGTGTGAAAGGAGACTGAAATACGTGCGTTTGTGCGTGTAACACTGATAATAATCATAAATGTTTCTTGATCATCAAATCATCATATTAGAATGATTTCTGAAGGATCATGTGACACTGAAGACTGGAGTAATGATGCTGAAAATTCAGCTTTGATCACAGGAATAAATTACACTTTACTATATATTCACATAGAAAACAGCTAATAATATTTCACAGTTTTTACTGTATTTTTAATCAAATGATTCCAAACTTTCAAACAGTAGTGAATATCAGTTAGGAGCTATTATTAGGTTTTAATTGATGAGCCGAGCTAATTGATCTTTCTTTCCAATATTCTAATATTCCTTCATGAAAGTTATTGAAGCTTCCCTACAGTCATTTCTTTATTTAAAAAGTGTCTTTTGTCTAGACATTTAGTAGAAGAGAAGAATTGAAACCCAATATTGTGACTGTGTTTCATGTGTCTGTAGATGTTGCTTTTGTGTGTATTGTGGTGGATCAGCAGCAGTGTGTGTGTGTGTGTGTGTGTGTGTGTGTGTCTCTGCTCTGCATGCTGAGTGCCTCAATCACAGTGATGGATTTGAACTGGAACGGGTTGATCGATCCTTATGCAGTTTGTCAGCCGGCGCTCCTGAGTCTGCGATTTCACAAGCATCTGCACATCTCTCCACGGGTCACAGTGAGAGCAGAGATCTGTAGTGTGATTCTGCAGGGCTGACTGTGCTTGAAATATATGTTTCTCACCGGCCACTAACTTTATTAGGTACACCTTGCTAGTAGCAGATTTGACCCCCTTTTGCATTGAGAACTGCCTTATTTCTTCGTGGCACAGATTTAACAAGGTGCTGGAGACATTCCTTGGAGACTTCGCTCCATATCATCCTGATATCATCACACAGTTGCTGCAGATTTATCAGCTGCACATCTATGATGTGAATCTCCTGTTCCAGCACATCACAAAGATGCTCTACTGAGATCTGGTGACTGTGAGGCCGTTTGAGTTCAGTGAACTCACTGTCATGTTCAAGACACCAGTTTGAGATGATTTCAGCTTTCTGATGTTTATAATGTTACAAAAGATATCAACATTTCAAATAAATGCTGTTCTTTCTATTCATCAAAAAATTCTGAAAAAAAAAAAAAAAGTATTGCAGTTTCCACAAAAATATGGAATGTTTTCAACATTGATAATAATCATAAATGTTTCTTGATCATCAAATTATCATATCAGAATGATTTCTGAAGGATCATGTGACACTGAAGACTGGAGTAATGATGCTGAAAATTCAGCTTTGATCACTGGAATAAATTACACTTTATTATATATTCACATAGAAAACAGCTGATTTACATTATAATAATATTTCACTGTTTTTACTGTATTTATGATTCTTGATAAATACAGCCTTGGTGAGCAGAAGAGACTTTTTCAAAATCATAAAAAAATATTATTGACCCTAAACTTTTCACTGGTTTATTTTATTTTATTTTATTTTATTTTATTTTATTTTATTTTATTTTATTTTATTTTATTTTATTTTATTTTATTTTATTTTATTTTATTTTATTTTATTTTATTTTATTTTATTAGTTTCATCCACTGTTGGACTGTAGAAAGCTCTCTGAGAGCAGATGTTAGTTTAGTTTTGTTTTATTTTATTTTATTTTATTTTATTTTATTTTATTTTATTTTATTTTATTTTATTTTATTATTATTTTATTTTATTTTATTTTCGTCCACTGTTGGACTGTAGAAAACTCTCTGAGAGCAGATGTTAATTTTGTTTTGTTTTGTTTTGTTTTATTTTATTTTATTTTATTTTATTTTATTTTATTTTATTTTATTTTATTTTATTTTATTTTATTTTATTTTATTTTATTTTATTATTATTTTATTTTATTTTATTTTCGTCCACTGTTGGACTGTAGAAAGCTCTCTGAGAGCAGATGTTAGTTTTGTTTTTGTTTTGTTTTGTTTTGATTTGTTTTTTGTTTTATTTTATTTTATTTTATTTTATTATTTTCGTCCACTGTTGGACTGTAGAAAGCTCTCTGAGAGCAGATGTTAGTTTTGTTTTTGTTTTGTTTTGTTTTGTTTTGTTTTGTTTTGTTTTGTTTTGTGTTTTGTTTTGTTTTGTTTTATTTTATTTTATTTTATTTTCGTCCACTGTTGGACTGTAGAAAGCTCTCTGAGAGCAGATGTTAGTTTTGTTTTTGTTTTGTTTTATTTTATTTTATTTTATTTTATTTTATTTTGTTTTATTATTTTCGTCCACTGTTGGACTGTAGAAAGCTCTCTGAGAGCAGATGTTAGTTTTGTTTTTGTTTTGTTTTGTTTTGTTTTGTTTTATTTTATTTTATTTTATTTTATTTTATTTTATTTTATTTTATTTTATTTTATTTTATTATTTTATTTTATTTTATTTTATTTTATTTTATTTTCGTCCACTGTTGGACTGTAGAAACCTCTCTGAGAGCAGATGTTTATTTAATTTTATTATTTTACTTTTATTTTCGTCCACTGTTGGACTGTAGAAAGCTCTCTGAGAGCAGATGTTAGTTTTGTTTTATTTTATTTTATTTTATTTTATTTTATTTTATTTTATTTTATTTTATTTTATTATTTTATTTTATTTTATTTTCGTCTACTGTTGGACTGTAGAAAGCTCTCTGAGAGCAGATGTTAGTTTTATTTTATTTTATTTTATTTTATTTTATTTTATTTTATTTTATTTTATTTTATTTTATTTTCGTCCACTGTTGGACTGTAGAAAGCTCTCTGAGAGCAGATGTTAGTTTTGTTTTATTTTGTTTTATTTTATTTTATTTTATTTTATTTTATTTTATTTTATTTTATTTTATTTTCGTCCACTGTTGGACTGTAGAAAGCTCTCTGAGAGCAGATGTTAGTTTTGTTTTATTTTGTTTTATTTTATTTTATTTTATTTTATTTTATTTTCGTCCACTGTTGGACTGTAGAAAGCTCTCTGAGAGCAGATGTTAGTTTTGTTTTATTTTATTTTATTTTATTTTATTTTATTTTATTTTATTTTATTTTATTTTATTTTATTTTATTTTATTTTATTTTATTTTCGTCCACTGTTGGACTGTAGAAAGCTCTCTGAGAGCAGATGTTAGTTTTGTTTTATTTTGTTTTATTTTATTTTATTTTATTTTATTTTATTTTATTTTATTTTCGTCCACTGTTGGACTGTAGAAAGCTCTCTGAGAGCAGATGTTGGTTTGCCAGCTCACTGTTGGCAGCAGTGTGGTTTTCTTTCGGGAAGTGATGAGTACATCTTCCCTCATTCTTCATCATCCGTTCATAATCATCGCTGTTGGCTGACGTGTTATATGTAGTAATCGCAGCGTGTGAGAGGCTGCTCGGCCTTTCTCTGCCCGTTCCTGATCTCAGACCAGCTTTAGCAAGCGCTTCATAACTTGAACTCTTTTCTGGAGCTCTTGTGTGTTCAGTATGAAAAGGCACCCTGTAAAAACATCCCGCACGGCCCGCAGCCTTCATTAGCTGTTATGTGCAGTAAAAGTAAATGGTTTGCTGACTGATGTTTGGCGCAGATTCCCGCTGTGAGAGAGGAACACGTCGCATGAGGTCTGGGAACGTGCCAGAACAGACTTTCTGCTGGCAAAGACGAGAGATCTGGGAACGAGGTAACGGCTCCTGACACATTCTAGCAGACCGACAGACTTCTGACTTTATTTAATATGTTGTTTTGCAAGATGTGATTCCGTCTCTCTATTAAAGCACACTTTCCAGGACGTTAAATCCTCGGAAAGCTCGTTAAGTTTATGCCCGGACACCTGTTGCTAAGTAAACCATTAGGCTGTTTTCCGGATTCTTAGCATTTCGAGCGAATGGCTGTTTCGGTGTGTGTGATGAGATGCTGTTACAATTAACAGTGTGAGATTTAATTACAGACCAACATTCAACAGGATGAGGTTTGGTATAGAAGCTGAACTACAACTACACTGTGTTTGATGGATAAACCTAAATCCAGTGATCAGTGTGATCCGTTCACTGGCTGGAAGCAGTTTCCAGAAATACTTCCCACATGAATCTGTGTGTGGATATTACTTTCCATTACTGTGTGATGGCATGAATCAGTAACTGTTTTAATTTAATTTAATTACATTTTTTATCTTTTTTTGGTATTTTATTATTTTTTATTGTATTTTTATTAATATTACTTTCCAGTATATTATTTTATTTCATTTTATTTTATTATCATTTTTTTTCTTTTTTTTTCTTTTAGTATTTTTTTATTCTATTTTTTATTGATATTACTTTCCGTTATTTTATTTTATTTTTTTATTTTTTTTTATTTAATATTTTTTTCAGTTTTTTTTTTTTTCTTTTGGTATTTTTTTTATTGTATTTTTGTTGATATTACTTTCCGTTATATATTATATTATATTATATTATATTATATTATATGATATTATATGATATTATATTATATTATATTATTACATTTTTATTTATGTATTTATTTTTTTTATTTAATATTTTTTCTGGGGTTTTTTTTGTTTTTTTTTATTTTGGTATTTTTATTGTATTTTTAATGATATTACTTTCCATTATTTTACCATTTTATTTATTTTATTTTATTTTTATTATTATTTTTTTTTTATTTAATATTTTTTTTCTGTTTTCTTTTCTTTTGGTATTTTTTTATTGTATTTTTGTTATTACTTTCCGTTATATTATATTATATTATATTATATTATATTATATTATATTATATTATATTATATTATATATTATATTTTTATTTATTATTTTTTTATTTAATATATTTTTTTAATTTAATAATTTTTTCAGTTTTTTTTTTTTTCTTTTGGTATTTTTTTTTATTGTGTTTTTGTTGATATTACTTTCCGTTATATATTATATTATATTATATTATATTTTATTATATTATATTATATTATATTATATTATATTATATTATATTATATTTTATTTATTTATTTATTTATTTATTATTTTTTTTAATTATTAATTATTATTGTATTTTTATTGATATTACTTTCCATTATTTTATCATTTTATTTATTTTATTTTTATTATTATTTTTTTTTTATTCAATATTTTTTTCTGTTTTTTTTTTTCTTTTGGTATTTTTTTTTATTGTATTTTTGTTGATATTAGTTTCTGTTATATTATATTATATTATATTATATTATATTATATATTATATTTTTATTTATTATTTTTTTATTTAATATATTTTTTTAATTTAATAATTTTTTCAGTTTTTTTTTTTTCTTTTGGTATTTTTTTTTATTGTGTTTTTGTTGATATTACTTTCCGTTATATATTATATTATATTATATTATATTATATTATATTATATTTTATTATATTATATTATATTATATTATATTATATTATATTATATTATATTATATTATATTATATTATATTATATTATATTATATTATATTATATTTTATTTATTTATTTATTTATTTATTATTTTTTTTAAATTATTAATTATTATTGTATTTTTATTGATATTACTTTCCATTATTTTATCATTTTATTTATTTTATTTTTATTATTTTTTTTTTTTATTCAATATTTTTTTCTGTTTTTTTTTTTCTTTTGGTATTTTTTTTATTGTATTTTTGTTGATATTAGTTTCTGTTATATTATATTATATTATATTATATTATTTTATATTATATTTTTATTTATTTATTTATTATTTTTTAGCTGTTTGATTTTTATTTAATTTTTTTTTTCTTTTGGTATTTTTATTGTATTTTTATTGATATTACTTTCCGTTATTTTATCATTTTATTTTTTATTTTATTTTATATTTTATTTTACTTTAATATTTATTCATTAATTCGTTAAGTCATTTTAAACGACGTGTTTCTGAAATGCTAGGACTTCACTTGTTTAATTAAACACAAGTGTTGAGGAGAATCATGCAGTCACATACTACCAAAATATTTATTGTCACACATTTCATACTGTTTAACATGCTTTCAAAGACCGTATGCAGTGAGAGCTGTAGTGTTCTGGAGTCAGTGTTAGTTGTCAGGCTGACTGAGATGCTGAAACAACAGAGTCTTAGAGGAATTACTGCGTCTCCTTTCCATTCGTTTCATCAGTTCTTTAGCGCTGTAGGTCGTGACACTGTTTCTCTGTTTCCATTAAAGTATATTTCATGTCTCCCGTTTGAAAAAGGGAACGTCTGACCGTCAGACCGAAGTGCATACATCACGCTGGTGTATATTAAAGACGGTGGTAATTAATGCTAATCTCTGAGAGTTATTGGCACGGCAGCAGTGATGTAACCTCCGTCTCAAAGCTGTGAGCTAAAATCATTAGTCTTAATCTCTGCTGGAGTCACACTAATGCCGTATCAATCACCGGGTTAAACTCCGCTCACTTTCAGCCTGAAAAGTGTACGTTTGAGTGTCTTTTAGAGGCTTCAGTTTCTCCTGAAGCTCTGAACAGAAGATGTCACATTCAGATTTTGCCTCAGCAGATTTGATGTCAAACCTTACGTAAGCATTTGTCCTGAAATGCGATGCATCGATTGAACGGATCTTCTTCATGCGTGAAGGTGTTGTGTGTGGCGTCCTCGTCTCTCTCTGCAGTGTGTTTGTTTTCTCGTGTGTCGACGGATAATCCTGGTTCAGTGTATCTCTGGCTCACGCTGGGCTCCTCAGACTCTCACTGCATTCATCGATCTGAACACACAGCTGGGGCTCTTTGTGATGTGAGGAAAACTTGCGTTACACATTAATCACACATCAAATCTAATCCCTGACATTATCAGCGGCAAAGAGATCTCAGCGTGAGACACTGATCTTCACTGAAAACTTAAGAATAAACATTTTACTTTTTACATTCAAATATATTTATGCTATATTATATTTAGCTATGCTAGTTTCATGTTATTATTTTTATTTATTTATTTGTTTGTTTTTATGTATTTTCATTTTTTTATTTTTATTTTTTTTAAATGTATTTTTATTTAATTTATTTATTTTAATTTATATTTTTTTTTACTTTTGTTTATTTTTATTTTTACATTTATTTAATTAATTTATACATATATATATATATTTGCTTTCAAATATATTTATGCACTGCCCACTAAACTGACAAATCATTTCATACATAGCTTCATATTTATTTTTATTTGTTTGTTTTTATCTATTTTTAAAATGTATTTTATTTTCATTTTTTTATTTTATATATATATATATATATATATATATATATATATATATATGTGTTTTTTTTAAATATAGTTTTGTGAATTTATTTATTTTCATTTCTATTTTCAATTTTTTATTTAATTTATTTTGTTTTTTAAATGTAGATTTATTTAATTTAAGTTATTTTCATTTTTTTTACTTTTGTTTATTTTTTTACGTTAATTTATTTTTATTTTTTATATTATTTATTTTTATTTTTATGTATTTATATTTATGTATATTACTGTATCGCTCAAAGTTCATCTTTAAACACTAATAATTTAATAACACCATTACATTTTTATCTTTAGCAAAATATCAATTTTTCATACAGTACACTTACATTTTTTTCGATGCTTTTCAAGTGATTATTTTTAGTTTTAGTGCTTTTATTTTACATTTATTTAGCCAATACAGTATAGAAGTCTTAACATCCACAGATATTATAACATGAACATAATTCCAGCATCATCGTTGCAGCTGGGATGTTAATATCCTGTTATTTAGTTTATTAATGGCATGCAGATTCCCCCAAAAGAGAACAGTTTTTACTCTAAAATGAAGTGTGAACATGTTTCAGGCGGGCAGGACTGCAGTATTCCCTGGATTCAGTGTTCAGTGTGTGTTTGTGAGCTGTGGATGTGTGTGTCTGCAGGTATGAGTCTGATTTTAGTTCCCCTGTCGCCTTTCTTTAACACAAACTGAATAAGTGTGCTATTTCAGGCCTTTATGTAGCCATACATCGCTGTTTAATGTTCTGCTGACTGCGCTAAATTCTTTAACTCCGTAAAACTGTGTGAATCGAGTCCTGTGGGCTTTTCAGTCGGCCATTAAATTCAGACGCCTATTAGACGACAGCCCAAACACGCTCCAGCTCTGGTTTTAGAACGCAGCAGCACTTTTATCTGTTTTTCCCTTTACTTTTTTCAATAATGGCACTGATGGAGAAAAATGTGCAACATGTTTCTGCATCAGGCCTTCTGATGAACCAACACAACAAACACGTCCGCAGCAGTAAACAGTGTTGATTGAAACAGTAAAAATGATTCAAATTCGACGACAGTAGCTATTTATTACAATGCATTTGCTGAAGCATCATGAAATAAGTGTATATACAGTACAATAACAAAAGCACATAACAGAAATACTAAAAATTAACATGAAAAATAAAAATATAAGAATAAAAGCTTAATAAAACTAACACTGCAACAGATATGTACAAATACTGCGCATGACTGACTCATTTTATTGGTAGGAAATGACTCAGTTTCTGTGTTTATACTGAATCATTTTCACTGTTTTGGCTCTGCATCATTTGCATGTTTTTGGTGATATATTGTTCATGAATCATGATTTTCCATGTTCCTCCTTCTGTTTGAGAAACACTCATCTATGTAGGCTGACTTTAACGAGATCCGCTCCAGCTCTCTGATTGGACAATCGTGCGTTTTCTTTCCAACGCCAAATAGTTTGTGGGACGTTTCATTCGTCTCAGAAAACATCATCCTCTGGGTTTTGTCAGGCAATACATTCAGGAGATTATCAGATTATCTCTTAATACACGAACACACGCTTTCTTTTGTGAAGGGGGAAATCTTTATCAGCACTCTCATACTTGAGTAAACCAAAATGGGGAGAGATTTTTTCACAACAGCTTCTTCATTAAGACGAACGCAGACGAACATCTGACTCATATTTGCGCAGCTGTTTGAGGCTCGAGTCATTTGATATCGGTTGCTGCTCTTTGCTTCTCCTCAGGATGGAGATTGATGGAAACCCCACATTAGCAGTGTGTGGGTCGAGTAAAGAACATCGAGTGTGTGTGTGTGTGCCTGCATCAGCTCTAATGGGCTGTTGACCCTCAGCAGGACGAGGGTCGAGTGGTCATTCATCACTAGATCATCCAGCCGGCTAGATTAGCCATCAAACTGGCATACGAGTCCAGGAGCACCTCGTCTCTCTCTCTCTCTCTCTCTCTCTCTCCCTCCCAGCGTTGGCTGAACTCTGATTGCACCGAGCTCCAGTTTTATCTTCACAGCAGAACAAAAGGCTCAGTCGCTGCTGCTGCTGCGAGACAGACTGGATTCAGACAGCTGATGTGTGAGACTGGATCTGTCTGTGATGTTTTATTTCATAACAGAATCTTCAGAGGTTACGCCTGTCACTCAGAAGTAAAAATAAAAAAATAAAAAATGACCTAACATGAAACTAAAGCGCTTCTCATCCAGAAAATGACTGAAGAAAACGACTCAGCGTTTAAAGGTCATTTCTGATGACTGACAGCGCAGAGTTTACTGGTGTTTTGACGTGTCGGTGCTCTCTTACTGTTGCTTGTTTGAACAGCGCATTTGTGTATTTACCGCAAAAGTGTTTCTGATCATTTTACTGTAATTTACCAGGATTGATGTGTGAAAGGGGCTATTAGTTGCACATTTTTTGTTTGTATTTTTGGATGCAAATTGTAAAAATCTTATAAATGTAGTCAAATATGAAGGAAAAACAAAATTATAGTCTCTTCTGCTCATCAATGCTGCTTTTATTTGATCAAAAATACAGTAAAAATTGTGAAATATTATTCCAATGTAAATCAGCTGTTTTCTATGTGAATATATAGTAAAGTGTAATTTATTCCTGTGATCAAAGCTGAATTTTCAGCATCATTACTCCAGTCTTCAGTGTCACATGATCCTTCAGAAATCATTCTAATATGATGATTTGATGATCAAGAAACATTTATGATTATTATCAATGTTGAAAACAGTTCATATTTTTGTGGAAACCGTCATACACTTTATTTTTCCTCTGTTAAATGAAAACACACACACCGAAAAGCAGGTCAACACTCTTGTGTTTAATGCGTCCTGATATTGTTTTTCCCTCCATTTTTTTCTTGTCTTGTCAGTAGCGAGGTGATGCGTGCTGCTGGACAGACTGTGTTTCAGACAGCGTTCTCATTAATCTTGTGTTAATGAGCCTTCATGCAGGTTCTAACGAGCTGTAATTGCTGTTTGGTCCTGGCTGGAATCAATGCTGCTGTCCAGCCAGTGGCCACAGTGGAGACTCATTTGCATACTGACACACACACACACACACAGACACAGACACAGACACACACACACACACACACACACACACACACACACACACACACACACACACACACACAGACACAGAGCCTTGCTCATGTTTTTAGTGTCCTAGATTCCCTCAGTCTCTCTTTCACACACACACACACACAAGCATTTTATTTAGGAAATTATTCATTCACAGTCTTGATGAAGAGTTTGATCTGGATGGATCAGGTTGAGGACATTATCAGACGATTACTGATGATCATTAAAGTCAATCTTTATACTGATTTTGTTTATAAATGTAGAGATGTTCTGAAAGAAAACTGCTTAGAAGTACAGATATGTCAGAGCTGTGGTGCAGTGATGAGTTCACACAGTTCTTACACAGCCTTGGTGCTCATGTGGGTGATGCAGGTTCGAGTCTGGGCTCCTGCAGTGGGTCCCAATCACAAATGTTTTTTTTGTTTTTTGTTTTCAAAATCCCAAAAAGACTTTTTAGGAATGCTCCTTTTTCCCTTAAGATTGTTTAAGGGGTCATGACATGAGAAATCAAATTTTCCTTGCTTTTGGCATATAAGAGGTCTTTGTATCATTATTACATCCTGCAAGTAGAAAAATGCCTTTTATTTCTAAATTATGACATTTTATAATATAATAGTCATACTAACATTATAAGTGCACCTCAGGAAACATTATAAAATAATAAAAAAAAAAATCCATTTCATGACCCCTTTAATAACTCTTTCACCTCAGGGGGCGCTGTTATACAGAATCCAGATCAAAACACAGGTGAAGAAGAAGCAGAAACAAGTGATAGAAGCATTGCTGACGCTCATGTGAAATAACACGATCATCAAACATTAAACAGCATATACATCAAAACTGCCTGACGTTACTGAATGAAATGAAGAGGAAACACGACTGAAGCTTTGAGGTGTGGATGGACTCGATCTACTCCATTTGTGTTTGATCATCGCTCTGAATCCCATCCGGACAAAGTCCTTGACAAAAATGTGGCTTTTTTTTTTTTTTCTCTTAAAAATGTTGCTTTTTAAATGAAACTAATGCTGGGTACACACTAAAAGATTTTTACAATCTTACAAGATTTTCAAAATGTGAGAGACCACAAACATGAGGACAAAAAATCCTAGATTTAACCGTTTGCTCCTATAGTGTGTGCCGTGACGTCCCGACGGTGAACACGTTGTGTAAACACTCGTGCAGAAAAATCTCAAGATAATCTGTAGAACCATCAAGATAATCGGGACATTACCTAGGATTGTCAGAAGGGGAGAAATCTGCCCAAAATCAGCCCGATTATCTTGTGGTGTGTACCCAGCATTACTCACGTTCAAGTGTTGATAAAAAAAGAATGCATGAAGCTAGAATATTTTTGTTTGTTAGTTTGTTTAAAAGCAGACTGTCTGTTCGTTCTTTTCATTTATCGACTGTTCAGAATCAGATATTCATACAACTAAATATTCCAGTGGTCATGAAAGTTTTGTGAAAATCATCAAAAATGCTAGTGCTGGCTGGCAACTTAAAAAAAAAAATGCTGGCAGGGAAAGAGTTAATAAATAAATAAAATTCTTGAAAAAATAAAAATTGTAAATTATCATCCATGTATCAACCCAGTCATTTAATTATTTCATTCAGTCTGGCGAATGAAAAATTAAAATGCACCCAATATTTAACTTTTTCCTGTTTTTTCTGTATGCAACAAAAAATTAAAGCTGACATTTTTCACCACAAAACTGAAAATCTAATAAAGAAAGCCCAAATGAAATAAATCAATGTTCTTTAATTTTCTTTCTTTATTTTTCATTTTCCCCACTGTGTTTTGTCCTGCTGCCCTGTATTCATGCTTTGAGTGAAAAGAAAATAACCATCTTTTAATTTTTTGTGCGTACAGAAGAACAAAATAGTGATTTCTTTTTTTTTTTTTTCATTTGCTAGAATGGAATAATCTCAAGCTCACACTTGTTTTAAATCTCAGAAGGTGAACTTATTGGGTTGTTTCATATATTAACCATTACAACATCATACTTGATATGATACATTTTTACTATATACAGTATTTTTATTTTATAATCTAGGCATATCACTGTTGTCTGCTTTTCCTCTGCGGCTGTTTTTATATGTTTGGAAACAACATCAACTTCTGTTTGTTGAGGAACGTCTCTGCGCTTCCACTGGTCTCTGGTCCGTCCCTCTTCCTCCTCCTCGTTTCATGTCCATCTATTTTTCTTCCTTTGACACAGACACTGTAATAGAGTCAATCCTCATATGTCAGTGGTCTGCGAGAAGAGATATTTCTGCACATCTCGGCCTTTGGCTCTGTAAAGGAACACACACACACACACACACACACACACTCTGTCAGATGCCAGTTTATTTCTCTGCATGTCAGGATCTAATTATCTTCAGCACCGCGGCCGTTCACCCACAATGCACCAGCTTTCTGTTGCAGCTGTTAAGTTTTTTTCCGAAAACATTGTTGTAAATGCCTCACACATTTCTCGTTAAACAACTCTCACAGCATGTTGCTAAACTAAGTCTCTTAAACACACACTCTCGCTGACATGAATGCATTCACGCACATGCAAATGTGTGCATGTGTACGCTCACTCACACACACACACACACACCACAAAGAGCCCAGATCCAAAATACCCTCTCGCTCCAGCCCACGGATGCAGTGAGTTTCGATGCAGGCAGTTTTTCTGTGGCGCTGACCACACTAGCTTGGCACGGTGGACGGTACACGGGCCAGAAGAGTGAATGGAGGATGGACAGCAGGAATGGACGAGTGTGTGTGTGTGTGTGTGTGTCATAATGTTGGCAGCAGTGAGCTGGAGTGTGTTGGGACTGAACCGGAGGACTGTGTTGCTCTCGGCTGTAAGACAGAGATAATGCAGGCAGGCAGACGGCTGGTGTAAATGTGGCACAGACAGGCGTTTCTGTCGGTTGTAAGTGTTTCAAATGTTGGTTAGTTTCAAATCAGACCATGATGAGGTTGTTGGAAGCTCTCACTTTCTTACAAGTCTTCACAATTCCTCTCTGTAGTATTGATAGGATGATCAAGTGTGGTTAGGGTTAGGTGTTGAACATACTGTATATATTCATCTTTTTCCAGTTTTCATGCATTTATATGTACATGTATAAGTGAATTCTGTTTTTAGCACAACAATACAGTATGATTAACTGTTTAGCCTTTCAATGATAAGAAATATGTTGCTCTAATGTACTTTTTCAACTGTATATCTTGCATTTGTTTGAGTCTAACAGATACAGATTGCTGTCAGATTACAGTCATCATTATTTATGCTGTTTTAATAACTATTTTGTTGCGTGAGCTCAACCTGTATTTTATTACATTTCAAGGAAAAGAAAAAGAATGCCACTTCAGTTAATCAGTTTATAGATTATATTACTTAAAATGATTTATGATTGTTGTCAAATCCGTCACACAAATATACTTCTTTTCGCCAACTGTTGCAAATCAATCCAGTACTAATATAATGCAGTATATATATATTTTGGACGCTGCCGATGACAGACATAAGACCGTAAGCATTTGATATCAGTGAAATGTCCCTTTGGCAGAGATCATAGACAGCATTGAGCTGCAGGAGGAGATTTGTTTGTTTGCTGTGTTTGATGTTTGCACCCACAATGCCCTGCAGGAGAAAGAACGGGAACAGTGTTGAAGGGCTTTACAGTAATAATGTATTCAGATGACTGTAAAGGTGAGGGGAGCAGGTGTGACCTGTTGCAGAGCTTGAGCTAATGTGATGATTTAATCCGAAACCACACACACACACACACACACACACACACACACACACACACACACACACACACACTGCTGTATTCATGTGCCGGAGGACTTGGCTGACATAGAGCAGGTTTTTTAAAATTTCCAGCCAGTAACATCTTATTTTCTGCCTCTTAGGGGATTAAGTTGTTTCCATATGAGCCGGAGGTAACGGAGAGGTGAGGAAGCGTGAATCTGGAGGGATGATAAAGAGGAAGTGCAGACTGCTGACATGTAATGTAAAACCTGGAGCATGTAGTTACAGCTGAATAAAATGTGACTTGAATCAAAATTATTGATGTCGTCAGTATGTGAAAGTTACTCTGGCGTGCAGGATTTTTCACTCGGCTGTTTCATCGACATGGAATGAGAGCCAGAAAACCAGCCCTGCGGCAGTGATTACAGCTTCACATTTCCTGAAGAAAATATGAGTGATGATGGCTGTGCAAACTATATCTATCTATCTATCTATCTCTGTCTGTCTGTCTGTCTGTCTGTCTATCAATCAATTATACTCGATCAATCAATCATGGAAGCTTGTTTCCACCACTAAATAAAAAATAATATATTAAAGGTAATTTCAACTTTTTATCTCAGAATTGCGAGATATAAAGTCAGAATTGCGAGTTATAAAGTCAGAATTGCGAGATATAAAGTCAGAATTGCGTGATATAAAGTCAGAATTGGGAGTTATAAAGTCAGAATTGCGTGATATAAAGTCAGAATTGGGAGTTATAAAGTCAGAATTGTGAAAATATAAAGTCAGAATTGCGAGATATAAAGTCAGAATTGCGAGATATAAAGTCAGAATTGCGAGATATAAAGTCAGAATTGCGTGATATAAAGTCAGAATTGCGAGTTATAAAGTCAGAATTGCGTGATATAAAGTCAGAATTGCGTGATATAAAGTCAGAATTGCGAGTTATAAAGTCAGAATTGCGAAAATATAAAGTCAGAATTGCGTGATATAAAGTCAGAATTGCGAGTTATAAAGTCAGAATTGCGAGTTATAAAGTCAGAATTGCATGTTATAAAGTCAGAATTGCGTGATATAAAGTCAGAATTGCGAGTTATAAAGTCAGAATTGTGAGACATAAAATCAGAATTGCGAGTTACAAAGCCAGAATTGTGTGATATAAAGTCAGAATTGCGTGATATAAAGTCAGAATTGCGAGTTATAAAGTCAGAATTGCGTGATATAAAGTCAGAATTGCGTGATATAAAGTCAGAATTGCGAGTTATAAAGTCAGAATTGCGAGTTATAAAGTCAGAATTGCGTGATATAAAGTCAGAATTGCGTGATATAAAGTCAGAATTGCGAGTTATAAAGTCAGAATTGTGAGACATAAAATCAGAATTGCGAGTTACAAAGCCAGAATTGTGTGATATAAAGTCAGAATTGCGTGATATAAAGTCAGAATTGCGAGTTATAAAGTCAGAATTGCGTGATATAAAGTCAGAATTGCGTGATATAAAGTCAGAATTGCGAGTTATAAAGTCAGAATTGCGAGTTACAAAGCCAGAATTGTGTGATATAAAGTCAGAATTGCGTGATATAAAGTCAGAATTGTGAGTTATAAAGTCAGAATTGCGTGATATAAAGTCAGAATTGCGTGATATAAAGTCAGAATTGCGAGTTATAAAGTCAGAATTGCGAGTTATAAAGTCAGAATTGCGTGATATAAAGTCAGAATTGCGTGATATAAAGTCAGAATTGCGAGTTATAAAGTCAGAATTGCGAGTTATAAAGTCAGAATTGTGTGATATAAAGTCAGAATTGTGAGTTATAAAGTCAGAATTGCGAGTTATAAAGTCAGAATTGCGAGATATAAAGTCAGAATTGCGTGATATAAAGTCAGAATTGCGAGTTATAAAGTCAGAATTGCGAGTTATAAAGTCAGAATTGCGTGATATAAAGTCAGAATTGCGTGATATAAAGTCAGAATTGCGTGATATAAAGTCAGAATTGCGAGTTATAAAGTCAGAATTGTGAGTTATAAAGTCAGAATTGTGTGATATAAAGTCAGAATTGCGAGTTATAAAGTCAGAATTGCGAGTTATAAAGTCAGAATTGCGAGATATAAAGTCAGAATTGCGAGATATAAAGTCAGAATTGTGTGATATAAAGTCAGAATTGCGAGATATAAAGTCAGAATTGCGAGATATAAAGTCAGAATTGCGTGATATAAAGTCAGAATTGCGTGATATAAAGTCAGAATTGCGAGTTATAAAGTCAGAATTGCATGTTATAAAGTCAGAATTGCGTGATATAAAGTCAGAATTGCGAGTTATAAAGTCAGAATTGCATGTTATAAAGTCAGAATTGCGTGATATAAAGTCAGAATTGCGAGTTATAAAGTCAGAATTGTGAGACATAAAATCAGAATTGCGAGTTACAAAGCCAGAATTGTGTGATATAAAGTCAGAATTGCGTGATATAAAGTCAGAATTGCGAGTTATAAAGTCAGAATTGTGAGTTATAAAGTCAGAATTGCGTGATATAAAGTCAGAATTGCGAGTTATAAAGTCAGAATTGCGAGTTATAAAGTCAGAATTGCGTGATATAAAGTCAGAATTGCGTGATATAAAGTCAGAATTGCGTGTTATAAAGTCAGAATTGCATGTTATAAAGTCAGAATTGCGTGATATAAAGTCAGAATTGCGAGTTATAAAGTCAGAATTGTGAGACATAAAATCAGAATTGCGAGTTACAAAGCCAGAATTGTGTGATATAAAGTCAGAATTGCGTGATATAAAGTCAGAATTGCGAGTTATAAAGTCAGAATTGTGAGTTATAAAGTCAGAATTGCGTGATATAAAGTCAGAATTGCGTGATATAAAGTCAGAATTGCGAGTTATAAAGTCAGAATTGCGAGTTATAAAGTCAGAATTGCGTGATATAAAGTCAGAATTGCGTGATATAAAGTCAGAATTGCGAGTTATAAAGTCAGAATTGCGAGTTATAAAGTCAGAATTGTGTGATATAAAGTCAGAATTGTGAGTTATAAAGTCAGAATTGCGAGTTATAAAGTCAGAATTGCGAGATATAAAGTCAGAATTGCGTGATATAAAGTCAGAATTGCGAGTTATAAAGTCAGAATTGTGAGTTATAAAGTCAGAATTGCGTGATATAAAGTCAGAATTGTGAGTTATAAAGTCAGAATTGCGAGTTATAAAGTCAGAATTGCGAGATATAAAGTCAGAATTGCGAGATATAAAGTCAGAATTGTGTGATATAAAGTCAGAATTGCGAGATATAAAGTCAGAATTGCGAGATATAAAGTCAGAATTGCGTGATATAAAGTCAGAATTGCGTGATATAAAGTCAGAATTGCGAGTTATAAAGTCAGAATTGCGAGTTATAAAGTCAGAATTGTGTGATATAAAGTCAGAATTGCGAGTTATAAAGTCAGAATTGTGAGTTATAAAGTCAGAATTGTGTGATATAAAGTCAGAATTGTGAGATATAAAGTCAGAATTGTGAGTTATAAAGTCAGAATTGTGAGTTATAAAGTCAGAATTGCGAGATATAAAGTCAGAATTGCGAGATATAAAGTCAGAATTGCGAGATATAAAGTCAGAATTGCGAGTTATAAAGTCAGAATTGCGAGTTATAAAGTCAGAATTGCGAGATATAAAGTCAGAATTGTGAGTTATAAAGTCAGAATTGTGAGTTACCCTTTCTGTTTTTAGATGATAAGAGGATCATTACATAACGTTCATGTTTGGGAGCAGTGTTTGAGGTGTGAGTGGTTTTGAGGTCTGGGATCTTCAAGATGAAGGTCAGTGTTGAGCTTTGATTCCCTCAGTCTGTCACGATCATCAGACCACCCAGCCTCCTCTCACACACAGACAGTGGGTGGCCAACATGTGTGCATGTGTGTGAATGCCGCGTTGCCGTTTGACCTTTGATCCCTGAACTGTTGCAGACGTGAAGACTGAAAGGGCACAAACTCCTTGACTGGATTCGGTTCCGCTGGATCCTGGTAATTATCGTTATGTGCTCCGGCAGATACACCCATTTGTCCAAACAGCAGTAACATGCCCAGACGAGTGCAGGGAGGCAGGAAGTGTGAAAAGGAGAGTTGCAGCCGTGTCTGCATGAGATCATGTAAGCCTGTACCTTTGAGTTCTTAAGACACAATCCTGCACTTCAGGCTGGCCGGTGATTATTTAAGCCTCTCTGACTGTTACTCTGGTAATGCCATACTGCTTTTGGTACTTTTTTTTTTGTACATTGTTGGTGTTTTCAAAGTCATTTGGTTGTAAAATGTCTTATAGCTGCACATGCATGAAGAGTTAGTGATGCACCGAAATGAGATTTTTTTTTTTTTTTGCAGAAACCGAAAGTTTTAATTTAGCAGATTTTGAAAAAAGATTAATAATGTAATACTAACCCAAAAACTAAGTTGTACAAGCATTTAAGTTGCGCATAAGGCAGTTTTTATATCAACTTTTTGATAATAGAATTGTTTCTTTTCACAATTTGTCAAGTGTCATTGCATTATTATCACAAATAAAACAGTTGACTCCAAACACAACCACACAATATGCTTATAAAATCTTAAATAATAATAATAAAGGCTGAAGATGTCAATTTTCCTAGGCAGGACATAATTTTTGGCCACTACTGTACCTTCTGATGTTCATTCATGTTTATTTGATGCTGTATCTAATAGTAAACTACATTTATTGTGTGAATTTCATTATAAAACTGACAGAATTTGAAAGCTGAGACTCTGTTTCATATCAAAAGTAACAAAGCACAAAGATTATTGTGATTATTGGATGACAGGTGCTTCAAATAATGTTTAGTGAAGCAAAAAAACAGCATAGACTGAAAGATTGATCTTGAGATTTAAGAATCCATATTGGTATCGATTGAAAACAAGAAATCGATATCGTCGGCCCAGCGCTAGTGTCCACACAGCTGACATGTTTACCTGTTGTAGTCTATCCACGTTGTGTGCAAGAAATAGACACTGACACAGTCAAAACACGCCATCTGGGATTGTTTCGATCAATGATTTTGCCCTCCAAAGCTATTTCAGCCAAAACTGGAAATTGTTGTTTGGTCGCCAAAATCTTGTTGTATCACCACTTAAGAGTATAATGTAAGGAGCGAGGCTTATATGAAGATCTCTCTCCCTCTGTAGTCTCTACACTTTTCTCATTTTTCCGCAAGAGCTCCCTTGAGCAGAGAGGCAATTATGCAGCGGTGTGGTGTTATATTTCATTCCATGAGCGTCTCTACATTATACCATACCATTAGGACCGGCTGCTAACAGCTTCATGCCACCCCAGAGAAGGAGAGAGAGAGAGAGAGAGAGGGAGGGGGGAATGCCATCGGTTTTAGAGAGAGGGATTGAGAAACTGCTATCTGTTGATCAAGGGTGCATACTGGAGTGACGCTGTGATTTCTGTGTTTTGTAGTGAAGGGTAACATATATATATATATATGGAGTCCAGTTTCCAGTGACCCCTGGAGGATTAGGACGGAGCTACGGTTTTGAAGGCTGCAAGACTAACTGTTGATCGTTCTACGGTTTATAGAATTGTGATACAGCAGAATTTGAGTATGGAGGTTGACCAGTGTTCATTAAACAAATTAAGCCTCCAACAACTAATCAATAAAATTGGTAATGATCGACAACCAATTTGATTATCAGGTAGTCACACCTGCATACTGTGCACAACTAATTGATAAAATTGATAATGAAAATAATTGGCAACTAATTTGATTATCGATTAATTGCACCTGCATGCTGTGCACAACTAAAAGATAAAATCAATAATGTAAATCAAAAACAAATTTGATTATCAATTAATCACATCTAATAGATAAAATTAATAATCAAAGTAAACAACTAATTGGATTATCGATCAACCACATCTAAATGCTGTACACAAATAACTGATAAAATTGATAATGAAAATAATCTGCAACTAATTTGATTATCGATTAATCGCATCTAAATGCTGTGAACAAGTAATCGATAAAACCAGTAATGAAAATAATCGGCAAATAATTGGATTATCGATTAATCACATCTAAATGTTGTGAACAACTAAATGATAAAAGCAATAATGAAAATAATCGGCAATTAATTTGATTATTGATTAATTGTATCTAAATGCCATGTACAATTAATCAATAAAATTGATAATTAAAATAATCAACAACTAATTGGATTATCGATTAATCGCACCTGCATGCTGTGCACAACTAATTGATAAAAGCAATAATGAAAATAATCGACAACTAATTTATTGATTAATCGCATCTGTGCACATAAGATATGTGTATATGGAAAACACAATAGATTAGGAGCAGATAATTCTGACTTTGCTGTGTTAAATACTCATTTTATTGAATGTTAAATGTATGTTTAGAATTCTAGCTGTAAACAAGTAGTTGTATTTTTATGAGAGCAGTAAATGCAAAGCGACTGTAATAAATGGAATATAATTACTATATACAGATCTGTGTTATCCATTTGTGCTTTTGTTTTGCTTTATTATATTGGACAAGTTTTAAAATGTATATTTATATTTTAAATCTTTTTGCACATAATGTATAGCATAGCAGGCAAAATGTAATAACTTTTATTTAAAATCAACAAACATCCTGCATTATTCCAGATCCACAGGTTCCAGTGCTGCTGGATACAGTCAGGCTGATCTCTGGTCGATCTCCAGCTGGTCTCTGTTGTGTTCAGATGAGACTCCCGGGGCGTTTCATAGCTGGTTCCTCTGAACACTGCAGGTCTCACTGTTAAACACTGCATGTTTAGGTGCTTTGAGCTTGTTTTGGTTCATTTGAATGAAGCTTTTAAGCACTTAACATGAAAAAAACTTGAATGCATAATGAAACGGTCTGAAATGGGCACCCTGCAGCTAAATGACAGGAAACTTTGGAAAAAGAAATGCTGGAATTTGACTGAAAATTTGTCAATCAATTTGTATAAAATTGTTTACTAGTCTATCTTTGTAATAACCAGGCAATGATCTTAACACAGTCTTCTACTCTCTTCATGTGGCAGAAATTCGAGGTGGTCGAGCTCCTAAAGACGGTCCGGTTCGGCAGCTACCTCTATACGACACTCCGTACGAGCCGGAGGAGAACGGAGGAGATCCGGACGGATCCGGTCTGTGTTCTCGTGAGAGCAGATTACCGCAGGACGACGAGAGGCCGCCGGAGGAGTACGATCAGCCCTGGGAGTGGAAGAAAGACCGCATATCTAAAGCCTTCGCAGGTTTGGCCTGTTTGATTCGCTCTGTATGTGTGTGTGATTTTGTTTTTCCAATGGATTCCTTAAAAGTGATTCAAAATACTGAACAGTCACTTTCTCAAACATAACTGGTCATGTGCCTGGTTATGTTGGCTGAGGTGGGCAATGTTGGGGAGTTACTAACTAAAAGTAGTGATGCTACTAACTTGACTGCATTTGTCTGTTGCCAAAACGCTGTAGCTTTTCCAGAAACAAAAGATTTTCACAGCGATGCCATTGAAGAGCCTTTTTTGGTTCCTCAGAGAACCTTTCATTGAACAGTTCTTGAAAGAACAATGTTTTTTTAGGGTGTTTTCACACCTGGCTCATTTGGAGCGTTTGTTTCGGAACCTGGTGCGTTTTCTCCCTTAGTTTGGTTCGTTTAGGCATATATGAACACGGCAATCATGCTCAGATCCGCACCAAAACAATCGCTCCGAGATTCCAGAATGACACCTACATTCGTGTAAGTGTTAGGTGTGTCACAACAGCTACAGATAAAGCCACAATAAGCTCGCAGAGCAAACGTGTCAGTCCATCTTGATGGATGACGCAGAGGAAACTCTGACCAATAAGAGGGCAGATTTACTCACATGTGACTTGCATAAACACATTTTGGGTACGCTTTGAAATGTTGCCTTGTAAAAGCGAGCCCAACCAAGAAGAAAATGCAACATTGTAACAAATTAAGTCCCTGTTTTGGAACAAAGCAAATGATCTACAGGTGTGAAAACACCATTAGTCTGAAAAACATTTAAAAAAATTGTGGAAAGATTCAATGGATGTTAAAGGATCTTCATGGCACTATCAATGCCAATGAAGAACCTTTTGAGAGTGCATTGAGTTATGAACAGAAACAATAATAGTATCTCAATGATACTGAAATAACACTGAAGGTCTTGGACTGAATAGGCTGGAGCACAATTGCTCAAACATTTTCATTGCAAATCAGTGTGAATGTGTAAAATAGACTAATTTTAATATGAGTTGCTGTATCCACCTGTTCATGGGAATGCTGGGAGATTTCCTGCTTACGGTTCTTTCTCTCTCTCTCAATGCTAACATTCAGTTCCTCAGTCAAGACTTCAGGAATGGTTTATTTCCAGTTCCTGACTCTCCGGCTGACTGCAAACCGGTGTGTGTGTGTGTGTGTGTGTGTGTGTGTGTGTGTGTGTGTGCATGATTTCCCTCTCTGTTCGCCGCTCGCCTGTGGATGGGTCTGGAGGTGTGTGCGTCACTGACGGCTGAAGCAGGTGATGGTGTGTCTGCTGCAGGTTTGGCTCAGGGTCTCATGGCTAACTCAGACATAACTAAACACGGCTGTTCAACTTTTTTTGACAAATGAAATATAATAAGAAAAGAATATTGGCCTGATAGATTTTTGTGCATCAGTTCTTGAAAGGTGTTTCCTTCTTTGTCCTGTGTGTGTGTGTGTGTGTGTGTGTGTGTGTGTGTGTGTGTGTGTGTGTGTGTGTGTGTGTGTGTGTGTGTGTGGAACAGCACTGCTTTGTTATGACTGCATTAGTCATGAGGACGCGAGCAGAGGAGCGAACAGAAGAGATTCACACATCTCTAGATCCTCCACAGGTACTGCGGCAGAAGGGCGCTCTCTCTCTCTCTCTCTTTCTCTCTCTCTCTCTCTCTCTCTCTCTCTCTCTCTCTCTCTCTCTCTCTCTCTCTCTCTCTCTTTCTCTCTCTCTCTCTCTCTCTCTCTCTCTCTCTCTCTCTCTTTCTCTTCATGGATTTATGACTGCATTAGCCTCATGGGAGTTTATTGATTATCTTCCTCACAGGCCAGAGTGGAAATTATTCTTACGGTTTCTCTTTCCTTTAAAAGGAATATTCTGGGTTAAATATAGAGCTTAAGCTTTTGCCACAGATGCCGGTTACAGCAGAGATTCATTTTACACACTATTTTTAAAAATGTATTGTTAAAAAATTTACGTTCTAAGGTTTTTAATGGTGACGGAAAAGCTGGAAATGTAAGGGGTTTTTGAATTGTGAAAAAGTCAATTTTATATATATATATATATATTTCATGTGTGACAGTACAATTGATACAAACGATTTTATTCATATTTTAAATTCATTTTTATTTTCATCTTCAAGTTTTTAAATTTTTTTATATATATATATATATATATATATACATATATACATAATAAAACTATTATTATTATATATATAAAATAAAACTATTATGGTAACACTTTATTTTAGGGTCTTTTAACTAGTTGCTTATTAGCATGCATATTACTAGTTTATTGGTTATTTATTAGTACTTATTAAGCACATATTAATGCCTTATTCTGCATGACCTTATTCTACATTCTTAATCCTACCCAATACCTAAACTTAACAACTACCTTACTAAATATTAATAAGCAGTAAAATAGGAGTTTATTGAGGGAAAAGTCGTAGTAAATAGTTTATGTGTGTTCCCTATGCTAAAGTGTTACCACTATTATTATTAATTTTTATTTCAGTTTTAGTTATTTTAGTGCACCAAAGTTAAACTAAAAGAAACTAGCTGAAATAAAATAAGTTTAAGTTTTTATTTATATATTTTATTTCGGTTAACTTTTTTTTTTATTTTTTTATTTCAAGTAACAAAATGTTTTTTTATGGTATTAGTTTATAATAAACCTGGGGTAAAAACAAAACTGGTGTGACAAAAAAGCATAATTAGTCTGGTCAATCTTTCAGTTCACGTCATGACCATTACATTGGAATTACATTGCAAATTCACTGGTATAAATTCATCCGCCCAGAAAAGTAGTCCCAACTTAAACAGATGAATTAGGTAACTGATCTCAAATGCTGTGGATTAAGCATAAGCAGCATTTAATGTGAAATATTCTTGTGTTTCATGCATTAATGTGTAATTAATTTAGATGTGTTTTAACTGTGATAATTGCTGTACTCTGTTAATTCATTCTGCGATGAGGATCAAGGCAAATCATCTCCTCCTTTGAGAGGAAATCAAAGTTCTTTGTTGTCAGTCAGACAGAGGCAGCTTTCAAAGACTTTATTATTTCCCTGTCTTTGTCCTAGTTTTTCTGCTGCTTATACCTCTCTCCAATCCGCTTCAATGTAGATAAAGCATGCTTTGACGCTGTCTTCCGTCAGGAAGCAGAGAAATCGGAAATGAGTCGCAAGGCCTCTGGCTGGCTTCCCATGGACCTCTTAATGCTTCTATTTCTCTGTCTTCAGAAAAATGTTCAAAAAGAAATCTTCAAGCCCGTCAATCATAGCAGAACCCTTGAGACGTCTGCTCAGTGGTCTGGAGCCCGTCTCAACGCTCGACCCCTGATTCCAGAGGTCAAAAGGTCATCATGAGGTCATGACATGAGAGAAACGCTCATTAGGGTTTTTCCATAAATGGAGGCTTTGTGTTACTGGCGGATTTTAGAGGCATCTGGGTCAGTGTCTGTTGAAGAGTTTTACATTGTATTTGCATTTTGCTCGTTTTCATTATTGCATGAATAATGTAATATTCACCGCTCGTATTTCCTGCCATTTTTGCGTGCCAGAATTGGTCTTATTTGCATACCAAGTTTGTCTGTCAGCTTGTAAAATGCAAATGCTTGATTAGGATAAATGCACTTGGAAGTGACTTCAGGAGACACCGACCGAACGGCAAAAATATTGCGATGAGTGCTTTGGTTATTACTGAGCGCTGCGGCTTATATACATTTCTACATCATCAATCTCTGTTTGGTCTGACGAAGCACACAACATTATGCTGCAGTGGATTTGATTCACTGCAACACGTACAGCTCTTGATATTTGTTTATCGCCGGGTTTATTCATTAAAGCGTGCGCTGTGTGTGCACGTGTGTGTGTGTTATATTCACTCATGCGTTTATCCATGAGTCTGATATGTGCTAGTGTAGGTCACTGCAGGGTTGTGCACTTGTGTGTCACCTAATTAGTCACCTGGTTATCTGCTGCCGCCTCACACACATCAGCACACACAGGCAGAGCGATTGATGAGTGCAAATGCAGCGACACTTTAAAGAATGAGTGTGTGTGAGTGTGTGTGTGTGTGTGTGTGTGTGTGTGTGTGTGTGTGTGTGGCTGATTGTCTTTAAAGATAAACCCACAAGGTGAAACTAAAATGCACACACAGTGTGTCTGTGTGTTACATATGGACAGGTTCTGAAAATCACAATATCTGCTCTCAGAAGAACAGGTTCTAAATGGACCTTAAAGGGTTCCGTGAGGTGCTGCATGTATAGAACCTTTAGGGGTTCCATCAGGGGATCATTTTATTGATTTAGTTTTAATTAACTAATTTTGATTAAATAAACTTTACATTTTATGAATTAAACAGCTCGTAAACATACTTTATCACTAGAAGAAATTGAAATAACTAGTTAAACATGGAAGCATTTTGCAATCATTTAAGACATTTCTCCTTATGTACAAATCTTAAAATTCTTTAAAATTGAATCAAGAACCTCAATTTTTTCTAAGAGTGTTCAAATACAGCGAGTGTTCACAGAAGGTGACTTTTATTTACATTTATCCATTTAGCAAATTCTTTTATCTGAAGCAACTTACAAATGAGGAACAAAAGCAATCTGTCAAAAGACCAAAGATATTCGTAGTATACAGTGTTTATCAGGTTTATTAGACAGCTTGATTAGGAAGCAAACTACAGAGGATGAGAAATGCATTTTATTTTATCTCAAGGGCCAACAAATATAATGACCCGCTTTTTAAAATATAAATATTTTCATGTGTAAAGAATCATACTGTGCGAGGAACATATTTAGTGTGATATTATAAAGACAATGTCTTTATATTATATTATAAGAACTGATATTATAAAAAATGTCTTTTGTATTGTCACTATATTAATATATTACATTGTACTGTACTATACTATACTATACTATACCATACAATATACTATACTTTATACTACACTATACTGTACTGTACTATACTATACTATATACTACAATATACTGTACTGTACTATACTATACTATACAATATACTACATTATACTGTACTGTACTATACTATATACTATGCTACAGTACACCATACTATATACTATATACTATACTATATTAACACTATACTACACTATACTATACCATTCTATACTATACCATACTATACTATACTATACTATACTATATACTATGCTACAGTACACCATGCTATATACTATACTATATTAACACTATACTACACTATACCACACAATTCTATACTATACTATACTATACTATACTATACTATACTATACTATAGTCAAGTCAAGTCAAGTCACCTTTATTTATATAGCGCTTTTTACAGTGTCAAAGCAGCTTTACATTGATAACTGGTACATTGTTTGGCTGCACAGCAGCTCTTAAAGAATAGTGTCAATGCAGGCAGATCAAAGCACTGTTGAATATATACTATACTATACTATACTATACTGCATCACTATGCTATACACTATACTATACTATACTACCAAAATAAGTGATTATATCTTTATCTGAACATTTATTTTGTAATATGTTGACAGTGTTTTTCTGCACAGTTGTCTAGACCAGACATTGTTTTTTACGAGTACTGTTGGGTCTTTGACAAATTGCTTTTGTTCCTATTTTTAAAAGTTGCTTTGGATAAAAGCATCTGCTAAATGGGTAAATTTAGTAAAAAAGGTCAAATTCTGTAATTGTTCACTTTTCTTTTAGACATTTTTTTTTTCCCCTGTAAAATTGTCTGTCAATACCGAGTTTGGATCTAAAGCCTTCAGATCACACACAGCTCATGTTACTGAAAACACACTGCAGATCACATGACCTGATGGGAACGTAGTGCAGTTCCATTCACACAGCCTGAAAATGTAACACCGTCAGTTTGCTTATGAAATGTGTCGTCACTATGTGATTGTGACTATAAACGCTGTATACTGCGTAAATGTAGCCACGGACTGTATACAGTGCGCTCCTGATCTGTCACGTTATTTAACGCAGTTGTCAGTCTCAAACGCATCAGTCTCACACAGTCCTGATGTCTGACGCTGACCTCCGTCTCATTCTCATGCTGCTGCTGTGGTGTGATAACAGTCTTCTGTCATGAATCACACACACACACACACGGCCTCATGGCGCTTTCATGGAGCTCAAAGGCGCCACTTCAGAGACAGAAATGCCAGAGGGCTTATCTTCACAC